>NC_069499.1:280802122-281102122 GCF_027579735.1 Bombina bombina
AATATATATGTACACATATATAAATATATATATATATATATATATATATATATATATATATATGCACATACATATATATAAGTGCATTATAGCCCTTTACCATTAGGTAGATGAAAACATGATAAAACATAATCATGCAATATTCATATTTAACAAAATGTTTTAACTATGTATTTACTGTTAATATTTCACATTTTATAATTTGAATATGCTATATTGTATGCGCAATGGGTTTTTGTTTTTTTTGTCATCAAATTTTTTTTCTCCATTGATCTCTATCGGGGAATACATGCATGCGCATGTGGAAAATTAAGTTAGTTTTTTTTGTGCTATTAAGGTTACCTTTTTGGAACTTGTAATACCAGCGCAACCCAAATAACACAAAAATCTTAATGCTAGCGGTGTTTTCGCTAATGCAAAAAATACAAATACAGCGCAACTTGTAATCTGTCCCAAAGGCTAATGTAGATAAACCATTAGATAAACTTTTTTAGACTATTGCGATTGTCTATTCATTTGTATGGCCACTCACCCTATGGGCACCATGTACTAGGGCGTCAAAATCGACACAATAAGCATATCGAATTTACCTACCGGCATTCGCACATAGCAGACTCAACTTCGTTACATGAATGTACTAAAATTCACCCCGTAAAATATTGCGTCTAATATGTCTTGAAGACAATCAGATTATTGATAACTTTGAAGCTTTGCTCGGTGTGAAAGAACAAAGTTACAAACCAGTCTACGGTCTATTGGTCGATTTCTTAACCAACGTGACCAGAAAGGTGTAATATTTGTCATACAAGCAGCAAGATAAGCTGCTCACATGTATAAGAATGTGTATTTCCCAGAAATCTTTAAAAACTTTTTTATTCCTTTTGTTTTTTACTGTGTGAAGAAAGTTCATATGGCTTCCACCGGTGATTCTGGTACTTCCAAGAAAACTTGCAACCCAAACTTCTCACATCAGCAGAATATTGTACTTGTTGATCTCGTACTTGATTATTATGAAAATATATACAGAAGTCGCCCCAAGCAAACCCCCGGTTCACGAAAAAAAATTATTTGGTAAAAAAATTGTGATGCTGTGAGTGCTCAAGGACCAACAAAGAAAGATATTGAATCATGCAAAAAACGTTTGAATGATATCAAACATCAAACGAAAGACCACCTTATGTTGCCGATTTGACAGACTTTGAAAAAAATTCCACCAGAGGCTGGGTACGGAGGTCATCGAGGGCATCACTGATGAATGTGATAGTGATATTAGAGGTAAACATAATTAAATTAAATTTATATGTATATTTCAATTTTCAAAAAAACATATTTTTTGGAGTTCATATTTACGTTTCTAAACCAATTTTAACACTGTTGTGTGACGTGTTCAATTGTTATATACTTTTCATCATTAATGCTATGGAACAGAATCACATAGCTACTGCCTACCTATGTGGCAAAATTATATGATAACAATAGCTGTAGCATTGAAGGTGGTAGTTCATGTGCGCCATACTCATGTCCTTTTTTGTCACTAATGCTACATACATTTTTTACTCGACTGCATGTTCGACCTACTAATGTCATTTGCTGTCATCAATCCTACATACAACCATTTAACTAATGATATTCAATTGGACCCATTTTAATGTACAATTTTCTAATTAATGCGATATTAATTCTCTAGCACAGCTAGTTCATGCTTGCTAACCCAATGTTCTAATTCTCACTTGCATCCAACACTAGTGATACATACATTCAGATGTACAATGCTACATCATGTGTGCCAAAATAAAGTCTTTTTTCTCTATACTGCAACATAGATCTACCTGTACAATGCTAGCTTGTGTGTGCCACATTACTATCTTTTTCTCAATAATGCTACATCCATCCATCATTAAAGTGCTATTTTTTGTGCAACTTAATATTGAACTTTTTTCTCACTAATGCTGCATACATTCACATGTACAATGCTAGTTTATGTGCGTCATTATAATGTCCTTTTCTAAATATTCATACATACATGCACCTCTGCAGTGTTAGTTCATGTGAGCCTAACAAATTTCCTTTTTATCAATAATGCTGCAGACATCCACCTGTACAATGCTAGTTCATTTGTGCCTTAATAATGTTCATTTATCAATAATGCTGCAGACATCCACCTGTACAATGCTAGTTCATTTGTGCCTTAATAATGTTCATTTATCAATAATGCTACAGCCATCCACCTCTACAATGCTAGTTCATGTGTTCCACAATAATGTCCTTTTTTATCACTAATGCTGCATACATTCACATGTACAATGCTAGTTCATGTGTGCCACACTAATGTACCTTTAGCACAAATGCTACATACATCCCCCAGTAAAATGCTATTTTGTGTGAGACACATTAATGCCCTCATCTCAATAATACTACATACATCCCACAGTAAATTGATAGTTTATGTGTGCCACAATAATGTCCTTTTTATCAACAATGCTCCATACATAACCTTGTACAATGCTAGTTTATTTGTGACACACTAATGTAACTTTATCACTAATGCTACATACATCCCTGTTAAAATGCTAGTTCATGTGAGCCACATTAATTTATTAATATCACTAATGTTACATCCATCCCACATTAAAATGCTAGTTAATGTGTTCCACAATAATGTAATTTTTATCAACAATGCTCCATACATCACCCTTGTACAATGCTAGTTTATTTGTGACACACTAATGCACCTTTATCACTAATGCTACATAGATCCCCCATTAAAATGCTAGTTCATGTGAGTCACATTAATTTACCATATCACTAATGCTACATCCATACCACATTAAAATGCTAGTTAATGTGTTCCACAAAAATGTCATTTTTCGCACTAATGCTGCATACATCCACCTGTACAATGCTGGTTGATGTGTGCCACACTAATGTACCTTTCTCACTAATGCTACATACAGACCACAGTGAAATGCTAGCTCATGTGTTAAGAATTTTTTTTCTTTGTTATCCATTATGCTGGCTTTACTCAAAATAAAAAAATGCATTTATTTATTTTGTGTCTGTTTGTTTTTATAGTGATGAATGAAAAACTTGTGTTAATTATAATATTTATTTTATAGATTTGTCTGCTCAGTCATCCACATCAGCCTCGGTTAACGTTCCATCTGCCTCCATAGAATCTGAACCATGGGCATCAACATCCCATCAAATGGAAAGTTTACAGATCAGACAACATCAACAACATGGGCAATATATACGGTCTACATCAAATACCAGTCATAGCCTATCATCTGCTGATACCGTCCCAGATGTACAGAGCAGTACACCAGATACAGCAGTTGGAAGAAGCACAGGTATTTATTGTTATATTATTTATATTGCTTCTAAAAGTTTTAAAAGGAACAATATTGATTATAATGTATTTATGTATTTAATTTTTTATCAGCAGATTTTGGATGTTTTTTTTAGATCTATAGTCACGGATTCACCAACCCTTGTTGATGGTAAGTATGTTGTTATAATATAACTCTAAAGAATAATGAATAATTACTTTCTTTTTTAAAGATTGACTATCCATCCATATCTTGAAAATGTGTTTTTGTTTCTTCTGGAAGATGGAAATAATATTGATGTTTTAGTTTTATTTCTTTGAAGGGACAGTAAACTCAAAAATTAAAAATGTGCTTTGTTCACTTGTTATTCCTATTTAAAAGTTAAACATAGTAAAGCTCATTTGATAATTTCAAAGCCCTTGAAGGCCGCCTATCATCACATGCTTTTTTATTTTATTTTCACAACAGGGGAGAGCTAGTTCATGTAGCTCATATAGATAATATTGTGATCACGCCGTGTCTTGTGGCAGACACTGCACCAATTGTCTAAAATGAAAGTCAA
Source organism: Bombina bombina (assembly GCF_027579735.1). Classification (NCBI taxonomy): domain Eukaryota; kingdom Metazoa; phylum Chordata; class Amphibia; order Anura; family Bombinatoridae; genus Bombina; species Bombina bombina. The sequence continues at coordinate 280,806,014 of NC_069499.1, forward strand.
TAGATAATAAATACAATGTCATGTGATCATAGGCCTGTCATAAGATGCTTAGATACAAGTTAATCACAGAGGTAAAAAGTGTACTTTTCAAACTGTGTTGGTTATGCAAAACTGGGGAATGGGTAATAAAGTATCATCTATATTTTTAAACAACACAATTTCTGGTGTTGACTGTCCATTTAATCACATTCTCTGAACTATTAGTACTTTTCATTGTTATAAATGATCAACTTATCTTTCTTCAATGAGTTATTTTTAAAAATATCTACATTTTTCACCAACCAAAAAATTAAGGTCTTTTTGGGCTACACCTTGAAAATAACACAAGTATCCCCATGGTGACACATAAAGAATGTAGAATAATTGTGTTTTTTTTAAAAAGGGTTTTATAAAATATAATAATTTATATGTTTAAATTTATTTTTTTCAGGGGGCGGAGCTAGCCAGCAACTGAAGCAGAAGCAATTTTGCAAAGCTCTGTGCAAAACTTGCCATTTAATAGTCATGTAGAAAAACCCCTGATACAGAAGCCACACAGTCCCAGTCAGTCAATAACTGATTTTGGGCAGCTTTGAGAGATTTTGCGGCCCACCCGGAAAACAGAACCAGAGAATTCATAGGAAAGACCGTGGCTGCGGCCTACTCCGGGTGCACCGGCTGCAATAAAGACATCAAAGGCATCAGAAACCTCATCAAAAGTGGACGATAAGTGGAGTAACACGTTGGAAGACCAATAGGGGTGAGAATATAATTTTATTTTGCCTAATAAGAGCGATAAACGCTCTAGAGACTATACTTCAAAACGGAGGGACTTGTATTTAATTCCACACACTGGATCAATAAGCCTTAACATTAAGGGTAATCTGTGACTGCAATAACACTTTACAGAATTTAATCTGACAGCTGTGAGGCTTGTATTATTCATCTGCAAGAAAGATTAGAGGCGGGAAAAACCGCCATCTTTACTCCCAGCTCCTGTTGCATGGCCGTGCTTTTATTATACTAGTTCTAGTTATACCTGGCACAACAGACCACAGATCCAGTATAGCCCTGTGGGAAGAAACGATTGGCACTTTTTCCTTTTGTGTTGCTATATGACCCAAGGTTTCTCCACAACCAAGCTATTAACACATATCACCGTATGGTATCATAGCTGCTGGCCCCCTGCAGGACCTTATCAATTGAATCTGGTGTAACGCAACTAAAAGTTTGGAAGTACTGGTCAAGCAATAATAATCTCATAGTACAGCACTGCTTTCTCCCCTCCCTCTTCCCACCATCCTGTGTGGTGGTGGGTCGTATCCTGAGTTCCCTTCTCCGTTATGGTCCTGTGAGGACACTGACCCTGGGGAGTAGAGGCATGCTTGTGAATTTGTACACTTAAATTACATTATTTGAATGGCTGTGTTCCACAGCTAAGAGACCTTAGACCAGCACTTTTCCACCTTCCCTGGACCTGGGATTTTTCTCCTGGAGGTCTGGGATACCACGGGAGGCAAAACACACAGGCCTCAGTGCTGACACCCTATTGTCTTCATATATCTCTCCTATCAATGACCAGCCAAGCTTAAAGAGATGATACAACATTAGAATTCAACCCTTAATGTGGACTCAGTGGGTTTACCTTGTTATGTATCTACCATAAAATATTCCAAAATACATTAGCACCTAGGCCCTGTGTGCTATATACTGCTTTACTGTACTTCAAAAGCTATCAGCCAGTTACAATGAAAGGCCGGAACCAATCTGTCAAAGACTGCCTATCAAGGTCTCAACTTAAAAAGAAACAGATTGCTTTGGTTCTTGCTCCAGACACAGACTCACAACCTTCCTCCCCTAAAAGTCCTCCACCAACATCCGCTGTGGTCTCATCAAATGGAGAGCTCCTGCAATAGATTACACAACTATTCAACGAAGAAATGAGAGAAGCCCTTTTTGAACTAAAGCAGGACTATACAGATATTGGAGACCGCACCGCCTGCCTGGAGGATAAAGTTGATGATATCTTTGACAAAATACCCAACCTTCAGTCAACAATACAAGTGCAACAGGAACAGATTCAGAAGCTGGAGGATTCCTTGGAGGACCTTGAGAACAGGTCCAGGAGATCAAATATCAGAATTCGCAATCTCCCCGAATCATACAGCAACCTGTCAGAAACCATCACAAATCTCTTTCAACAGATTCTCCCAGAGAAAGATTCTTCTCTGCTACTCATGGACAGAGTACACAGGGTGCTGGCTAAACCACCAACCCCCTCAGCAGCAAGGGACGTCATTATTTTCATGCTAAAGACCAGATCATGCAAGCAGTGCAAAAACTACCTAAAATTAACTTTGAGGGCCACACACTACAATTATACACAGATCTCTCCCCAAAAACCCTAAGGAGAAGAAGGGAACTCAAACAAATCATATCAGTCCTCATTAAGGTGCAAATCAAATATCGATGGGGATTTCCATTTAAACTCATCATCATGTATGATAGAACTTATTACTATTGCTCTTCTCTCCTGGAAGGACAAGCAATCCTGGAAAAGCTGAACTTGGAAAAGACTTCCTCTGAGGTTTCTTCCTCCAAACCGCAGTGTAAGGTAATAGGAAGGGAGTGGATGCCAGTGAATAAAATTGGAAAGAACTCTAGACTTAGACAAGAGCCAGAGAGTCCTACTTGAAGTTACTTTTGCAAGCGATATGGGTCCTTTTCTAATATGACTTAAGTTTACAGCTCTACTGTTCTGGGTCTAAAATATGTAGGGTTACTCTCAAACACCTACACCCCATCAGGGGTTTACTAAGTTTGGAATATCCTGGCACATTCAGCCTTACCCCCCCTCTCCGTCCCTACCCACTCCACTGAGTCCACTACTTTACTAATTAAGAATGAGTGACATTCGGTCTCCCTATGTTTTCAGGTTTTTCATCCTGATTTTAAGGTTATGTTTGTTGTTAAAGTTTAATGTTGTACTGCAGTTGCAGTTGTTTGCAAATAATACTAACTTCACTTTCCTCAGCAGGTTTTGTCTACAGGTCCATTCAGGTATGGAGTACCACATATGTCTAAAATGGTCGTTAGGGTCCAATTTGTGTAATGTGTTTCAATGCTTTAGGTTCAGTTGTAATGCAATCAGATATGTATCTTCAATTTTTGTAAAACTTATTGGTCAATTTATGAGATCTACTGCAATCCCTAACCAATTCACAACATGACACTTAATATACTTAGTGAATATGATAGTGAAAGACAGCACCTATTTTCCTTGTGGGGCACGGGAAAAGGGTTAGCCAGACCCCAATGTATATCCAAGAAGAAGTATTTTTCCAGCCACCAGTTGAATTTTAAAAAAGACCTTTATTCATTTCTTACAGGGTCCATCATATCAACAACGTTTCAAACCTATGCCAGGTTCTTAATCATGTCTACTGAATAGTATACAGGTGTGTCTTTAAATCTTAATTATGTGAGAAGGCTACACTCTAACATGAAACGTCGCAAGGCCATTACCACCTATAAGTCACTGAATGCACACGTTGTATCCATGCAGTAAACTCATTTTTCTAAATCCCTAACCCCTAAGTACTGGGACAAAGCTTATTCTCAACAATTCCATGCTACATGCCATAAAAAAGAAGTGTGGAGTCTCCATCCTTCTCCATGATAGCCGTAACTTTCAAGAAGATGAATCCTATGTAGATAAGCAAGGTCATTATATAATCCTAAGATGTAGAATTCATGACACTCTAGTAGTCATAGGCAATGTTAATGCTCCAAATGAGTACCAGGCACCGTTTTTGTCCAAGATCAGTAAACTACTAGCACACTGGAAACAATATAGATTAATTATTGGGGGCGATTTTAACCTAGTATTAGACCCCAAACTAGATAGATCAAATAGTAATACCCTTTCTCAGGCCCGTAACAATAGGAAAATCCTATATGATTTTTTGCTTGACCATAATTTGCTTGACAGTTGGAGGGCATATAATGGCAACTGTAAAGACTTCACCTTTTATTCACCAGCTCACAAGGTATATACACGAATTGACCACATTCTAGTCAGCCAAATTTTAGCACCACTGATTGTTGACTCATTGTAACCAATGCCTGGTTTTGACCACAACCTAGTTATAACTAGGCTCACTGAGTTAATAGACCCTCTGAGAAATAAAGCTGGACCTTAAACCCCTCCCTACTTGAAGATAAGATATTTCTTCAGACTCTGAAAAGAGAAATGGGGGACTTTCTGGAAGCTAACATCAATTCAGTAAAGAATCCTACTTTTGTTTGGGGAGCACTTAAGGCCTACATCCGGGGACTCTTGCTCAGAGAATCCAACAATAAATCCAAACAGTCTCATTTACTTATAAACAAACTTAAAGACGAAATAAAACAACTTCATACCCAACACAGCTCTGCCCATTGCCCCGCAACACTCATAACACTAAACTCTAAGAGGGCAGCTCTAGATGAGTTGCTATCCAGGGACGTGGCTCGATCACTTAAATTAATAGACACGCAATATTTTACATATGCCAATAAGCCCGATAAGATGCTTGCACATAAATTAAAAGATTTAACAAGACTAACAACAGTTCCCCAAATCCAAAAACCTGATGGACCCACCTCCACCCACCCGCAAATAATTGCAGGCACATTTGCAACATATAATAAATCTGCAGTCTGGCTAAACTGGACATAGACGATTTAGATAGCCTAAATGCGCCAATTACCCTGAACGAGGTCAGACTGACAATTAAAAACTTAAAATCTAACAAGGCACCTGGTCCGGATGGTTATACAGGTATTTTCTATAAATTGTTTCTAGATAAAATAGGTCCCTCCCTAGTTAACACTTATAATCATATGCTGGAGGGTGGAGATGTCCCCAGAGAATTCTTAATGGCCCCGAATATCAGTTATCCCAAAACCAGGGAAAAGCAAACAACATTGTAAAAACTATAGACCAATATCATTGATAAATCAGGATGTTAAGATCTTTTCCAAAATATTGGCCACTAGGCTTAACAAACTAATGCCTAAACTTGTACATCCGGATCAGGTGGGCTTTATTCAGAATAGAGAAGCTCTAGATAATGTTAGGAAAATAATAGACTTTATAGACTTTGCTAGTGGGAACAAGGTGCCTTCTCTGTTCCTGTCTCTTGACACAGAGAAGGCATTTGACCATATATATTGGGATTATTTGGATGAAGTGTTGGTCACTATGGGTATAAAAGGAAAATTTAGGACTGCAGTTTCGTCTATATATTCACATCCCTCTGCCTATGTTAAAATAGCTGGATACAAACCAAAACCTATAAATATAGGCAGGGTTGCCCTCTCTCTCCACTGCTCTTTGCACTTTGCATTGAACCCCTTGCAGCCCATATTTGGCAAACATTGATATAGCAGGGATATCTGTGAATTCTAAAGAATATAAGATAAGTCTGTTTGCGGATGATATCATCCTTTCAATCACTAAGCCTTTATTTTCCCTCCCCCTAATTTACTCTACTATTGCCCAGTTTGCTATAATCTCAGGATATGAAATTAATAACGACAAATGTGAAGCTATCAGTGTGCATCTACAACTGCATACTAAAAAACTGGTAGAGATCAAATTTTCTTTTTCCTGGGCAGCAAAAGGTATGCAATAATTGGGAGTATCTCTTTCAGGCAGAGTAGATTCCCTGTACCAAATTAACTATCAACCTATGCTGTTCCAAATAAGAAACCTACTGCAGAAGTGGGGAAAAATGAAACTTTCACTATATGGTCGAATAATCGGAGTAAAAATGTTGATACTTCCAAAATTACTATATTTGTTTAGATCCCTCCCGGTCTCGGTCCCTACCCAAGTCCTTAATAAACTCCAAAAGGCCGTTATGTCATTTATTTGGCAGGGAAGGTGATCCAGAACTAATAGACACACTTTGTGTAGGGGTAGAGGGGGAGGAGGCATGGGATTACCAGATCTTCTAATTTACTATTATGCTGCACAGTTAGCCCAAACATCTCTATGGCATAACAAAACAGCATTCAATGGGTCCAGCTAGAATCTGAAATGGTTATGATTGACCCAATTTATAAATTACTTTGGTCTAGCAGACCTTCCAGACCTTCAAACTGGAAGACTTTCCTATCTATCTCACACACTGTCTCACTATGGGATTCCCTGACCATGAAGTTTAAATTACTTTCAGAGAAATCCAGAGCAACCCAACTAGTGACTTTCTCCTTGACTCCGGATTCGAGGCTCCAGACTAAATGGGCAAATAAGGGATTATATAGAATCGCAGATACATTGCGTACCCAATCCTTCATGGATTTTAAAACATATGTTTACCTTGGCGACCAAGACGGACCTAGTTGGTTCCATTATTTGCAGCTTAGGGCAAGAGTGGCTGACGTTATAGGTAATTCCAGCAGGGAAGGCTCTACCTATCTAGAACATCTTTGTTTAGCTACTCACAGATTAAAAGGAACTATTCATAGATTGTATTCCATTTTTAATAAACCATTAGCATCACCTAAACGTCCCTTTATGCTTAAATGGGAAGAAGACTTTAATTTTTCTTGGTCACTTGAGAAATGGAACACCACCCTTCATAGGGGCACCTCATTCTCCATTTGTGCACATTTAAAAGAAAATTATTTGAAGGTTGCATTTAGGTGGTACCTCCACCCTTCCAGATTACATGGCCCAGACCCGGGGGGGGGGGGGAATTGTTTAAGAGGCTGTGATGAGAAAGGGACTTATCCTCATATGTAGTGGCATTGTCTGCATGTTTCCAACATTTGGTCACAAACCTCAGAATTACTGAGTTCCATTTTTGATACTTCTATAAAATTAACGCACACACAGGCCCTTCTTCATGAACCCCTGCCTGGGCTGGGCAAATCAAGAAATAAACTCTTGTTCTTTATCTGTACTTTAGTCAGATTAACTATAGCTCGATACTGGAAGTCAGTGGTTCCAACCTTTCAGATTATTTTTTTGTTGAAATAATTTTTATTTATTGAGTAATATAACATATTCCATGACATCTTTTGTAAACATAAAAGAAAAGAACAGGTATGACATAACACTTTGGTTTCACAGAGATTGCAATACAACCATGCTGGACCCCTAGACTCATATCGGCCCCACATAACATATATAACAACCCCCTTCTTTGGCGTTATGCTGTCCGTCGTGACTGGGAAATATCCCCAGGCAATCTAAATCATGGAGAATGCAAACCTTTTTTTTCTATACTCATATATTTTTTATATAAGGAAATAATGAGATTAAGAAAGAATAAACAAGATAGAGACAAGAAATCCCAGAATTTGGATAGAGTAGATAAGAAGAAGAATCAAGAACATGTGTCACTCGCAGTCACCCCCCCTTTGTCCTGTGTCATCCATATGCCCCATTTCTGTGGATTGGATGCTACGCCTGTTAGCCATCCGTTGCTTATCTGTCCAGACTATCCAGTCTTCCCAGACCTGAAGAAACTCTATTCCAGTACTAAGCAAAGCAGAGGAAATCTCCGCCATTTTATAATAATATTTGATCACTTTCCAATTTTACCCATACGATATCATCCCCCTCAAGACTCCAAAGTGAGGTTTGCGCTAGTCTGGCTGCCCAGAAATAATTTTGTAAATTTGGTACCCCTAATCCCCCTCGCTCTTTATTTTGTAGTAGTGTTGTCTTATTGATTCTGGCCTTTTTATTAACCCAGATAAACTTTAGTAAGTATCTTTGCATGTCATCCAGATCTTCCTGGGGGACAGTAATAGGCAATGCTCTAAACAGATAGAGCAGTTTGGGTAAAATTATCATTTTATTTTATCATTTTTGTAACAACCCTAAAAGTCCTCCACCAACATCCGCTGTGGTCTCATCAAATGGAGAGCTCCTGCAATAGATTACACAACTATTCAACGAAGAAATGAGAGCAGCCCTTTTTGAACTAAAGCAGGACTATACAGATATTGGAGACCGCACCGCCTGCCTGGAGGATAAAGTTGATGATATCTTTGACAAAATACCCAACCTTCAGTCAACAATACAAGTGCAACAGTAACAGATTCAGAAGCTGGAGGATTCCTTGGAGGACCTTGAGAACAGGTCCAGGAGATCAAATATCAGAATTCGCAATCTCCCCGAATCATACAGCAACCTGTCAGATACCATCACAAATCGCTTTCAACAGATTCTCCCAGAGAAAGATTATTCTTTGCTACTCATGGACAGAGTACACAGGGTGCTGGCTAAACCACCAACCCCCTCAGCAGCAAGGGACGTCATTATTTTCATGCTAAAGACCAGATCATGCAAGCAGTGCAAAAACTACCTAAAATTAACTTTGAGGGCCACACGCTACAATTATACACAGATCTCTCCCCAAAAACCCTAAGGAGAAGAAGGGAACTCAAACAAATCATATCAGTCCTCATTAAGGTGCAAATCAAATATCGATGGGGATTTCCATTTAAACTCATCATCATGTATGATAGAACTTATTACTATTGCTCTTCTCTCCTGGAAGGACAAGCAATCCTGGAAAAGCTGAACTTGGAAAAGACTTCCTCTGAGGTTTCTTCCTCCAAACCGCAGTGTAAGGTAATAGGAAGGGAGTGGATGCCAGTGAATAAAATTGGAAAGAACTCTAGACTTAGACAAGAGCCAGAGAGTCCTACTTGAAGTTACTTTTGCAAGCGATATGGGTCCTTTTCTAATATGACTTAAGTTTACAGCTCTACTGTTCTGGGTCTAAAATATGTAGGGTTACTCTCAAACACCTACACCCCATCAGGGGTTTACTAAGTTTGGAATATCCTGGCACATTCAGCCTTACCCCCCTCTCCGTCCCTACCCACTCCACTGAGTCCACTACTTTACTAATTAAGAATGAGTGACATTCGGTCTCCCTATGTTTTCAGGTTTTTCATCCTGATTTTAAGGTTATGTTTGTTGTTAAAGTTTAATGTTGTACTGCAGTTGCAGTTGTTTTCAAATAATACTAACTTCACTTTCCTCAGCAGGTTTTGTCTACAGGTCCATTCAGGTATGGAGTACCACATATGTCTAAAATGGTCGTTAGGGTCCAATTTGTGTAATGTGTTTCAATGCTTTAGGTTCAGTTGTAATGCAATCAGATATGTATCTTCAATTTTTGTAAAACTTATTGGTCAATTTATGAGATCTACTGCAATCCCTAACCAATTCACAACATGACACTTAATATACTTACACATAATGTGAGAAGGCTACACTCTAACATGAAACGTCGCAAGGCCATTACCACCTATAAGTCACTGAATGCACACGTTGTATCCATGCAGTAAACTCATTTTTCTAAATCCCTAACCCCTAAGTACTGGGACAAAGCTTATTCTCAACAATTCCATGCTACATGCCATAAAAAAGAAGTGTGGAGTCTCCATCCTTCTCCATGATAGCCGTAACTTTCAAGAAGATGAATCCTATGTAGATAAGCAAGGTCATTATATAATCCTAAGATGTAGAATTCATGACACTCTAGTAGTCATAGGCAATGTTAATGCTCCAAATGAGTACCAGGCACCGTTCTTGTCCAAGATCAGTAAACTACTAGCACACTGGAAACAATATAGATTAATTATTGGGGGCGATTTTAACCTAGTATTAGACCCCAAACTAGATAGATCAAATAGTAATACCCTTTCTCAGGCCCGTAACAATAGGAAAATCCTATATGATTTTTTGCTTGACCATAATTTGCTTGACAGTTGGAGGGCATATAATGGCAACTGTAAAGACTTCACCTTTTATTCACCAGCTCACAAGGTATATACACGAATTGACCACATTCTAGTCAGCCAAATTTTAGCACCACTGATTGTTGACTCATTGTAACCAATGCCTGGTTTTGACCACAACCTAGTTATAACTAGGCTCACTGAGTTAATAGACCCTCTGAGAAATAAAGCTGGACCTTAAACCCCTCCCTACTTGAAGATAAGATATTTCTTCAGACTCTGAAAAGAGAAATGGGGGACTTTCTGGAAGCTAACATCAATTCAGTAAAGAATCCTACTTTTGTTTGGGGAGCACTTAAGGCCTACATCCGGGGACTCTTGCTCAGAGAATCCAACAATAAATCCAAACAGTCTCATTTACTTATAAACAAACTTAAAGACGAAATAAAACAACTTCATACCCAACACAGCTCTGCCCATTGCCCCGCAACACTTTTAACACTAAACTCTAAGAGGGCAGCTCTAGATGAGTTGCTATCCAGGGACGTGGCTCGATCACTTAAATTAATAGACACGCAATATTTTACATATGCCAATAAGCCCGATAAGATGCTTGCACATAAATTAAAAGATTTAACAAGACTAACAACAGTTCCCCAAATCCAAAAACCTGATGGACCCACCTCCACCCACCCGCAAATAATTGCAGGCACATTTGCAACATATAATAAATCTGCAGTCTGGCTAAACTGGACATAGACAATTTAGATAGCCTAAATGCGCCAATTACCCTGAACGAGGTCAGACTGACAATTAAAAACTTAAAATCTAACAAGGCACCTGGTCCGGATGGTTATACAGGTATTTTCTATAAATTGTTTCTAGATAAAATAGGTCCCTCCCTAGTTAACACTTATAATCATATGCTGGAGGGTGGAGATGTCCCCAGAGAATTCTTAATGGCCCGAATATCAGTTATCCCAAAACCAGGGAAAAGCAAACAACATTGTAAAAACTATAGACCAATATCATTGATAAATCAGGATGTTAAGATCTTTTCCAAAATATTGGCCACTAGGCTTAACAAACTAATGCCTAAACTTGTACATCCGGATCAGGTGGGCTTTATTCAGAATAGAGAAGCTCTAGATAATGTTAGGAAAATAATAGACTTTATAGACTTTGCTAGTGGGAACAAGGTGCCTTCTCTGTTCCTGTCTCTTGACACAGAGAAGGCATTTGACCATATATATTGGGATTATTTGGATGAAGTGTTGGTCACTATGGGTATAAAAGGAAAATTTAGGACTGCAGTTTCGTCTATATATTCACATCCCTCTGCCTATGTTAAAATAGCTGGATACAAACCAAAACCTATAAATATAGGCAGGGTTGCCCTCTCTCTCCACTGCTCTTTGCACTTTGCATTGAACCCCTTGCAGCCCATATTTGGCAAACATTGATATAGCAGGGATATCTGTGAATTCTAAAGAATATAAGATAAGTCTGTTTGCGGATGATATCATCCTTTCAATCACTAAGCCTTTATTTTCCCTCCCCCTAATTTACTCTACTATTGCCCAGTTTGCTATAATCTCAGGATATGAAATTAATAACGACAAATGTGAAGCTATCAGTGTGCATCTACAACTGCATACTAAAAAACTGGTAGAGATCAAATTTTCTTTTTCCTGGGCAGCAAAAGGTATGCAATAATTGGGAGTATCTCTTTCAGGCAGAGTAGATTCCCTGTACCAAATTAACTATCAACCTATGCTGTTCCAAATAAGAAACCTACTGCAGAAGTGGGGAAAAATGAAACTTTCACTATATGGTCGAATAATCGGAGTAAAAATGTTGATACTTCCAAAATTACTATATTTGTTTAGATCCCTCCCGGTCTCGGTCCCTACCCAAGTCCTTAATAAACTCCAAAAAGCCGTTATGTCATTTATTTGGCAGGGAAGGTGATCCAGAACTAATAGACACACTTTGTGTAGGGGTAGAGGGGGGAGGAGGCATGGGATTACCAGATCTTCTAATTTACTATTATGCTGCACAGTTAGCCCAAACATCTCTATGGCATAACAAAACAGCATTCAATGGGTCCAGCTAGAATCTGAAATGGTTATGATTGACCCAATTTATAAATTACTTTGGTCTAGCAGACCTTCCAGACCTTCAAACTGGAAGACTTTCCTATCTATCTCACACACTGTCTCACTATGGGATTCCCTGACCATGAAGTTTAAATTACTTTCAGAGAAATCCAGAGCAACCCAACTAGTGACTTTCTCCTTGACTCCGGATTCGAGGCTCCAGACTAAATGGGCAAATAAGGGATTATATAGAATCGCAGATACATTGCGTACCCAATCCTTCATGGATTTTAAAACATATGTTTACCTTGGCGACCAAGACGGACCTAGTTGGTTCCATTATTTGCAGCTTAGGGCAAGAGTGGCTGACGTTATAGGTAATTCCAGCAGGGAAGGCTCTACCTATCTAGAACATCTTTGTTTAGCTACTCACAGATTAAAAGGAACTATTCATAGATTGTATTCCATTTTTAATAAACCATTAGCATCACCTAAACGTCCCTTTATGCTTAAATGGGAAGAAGACTTTAATTTTTCTTGGTCACTTGAGAAATGGAACACCACCCTTCATAGGGGCACCTCATTCTCCATTTGTGCACATTTAAAAGAAAATTATTTGAAGGTTGCATTTAGGTGGTACCTCCACCCTTCCAGATTACATGGCCCAGACCCAGGGGGGGGGGGGGAATTGTTTAAGAGGCTGTGATGAGAAAGGGACTTATCCTCATATGTAGTGGCATTGTCTGCATGTTTCCAACATTTGGTCACAAACCTCAGAATTACTGAGTTCCATTTTTGATACTTCTATAAAATTAACGCACACACAGGCCCTTCTTCATGAACCCCTGCCTGGGCTGGGCAAATCAAGAAATAAACTCTTGTTCTTTATCTGTACTTTAGTCAGATTAACTATAGCTCGATACTGGAAGTCAGTGGTTCCAACCTTTCAGATTATTTTTTTGTTGAAATAATTTTTATTTATTGAGTAATATAACATATTCCATGACATCTTTTGTAAACATAAAAGAAAAGAACAGGTATGACATAACACTTTGGTTTCACAGAGATTGCAATACAACCATGCTGGACCCCTAGACTCATATCGGCCCCACATAACATATATAACAACCCCCTTCTTTGGCGTTATGCTGTCCGTCGTGACTGGGAAATATCCCCAGGCAATCTAAATCATGGAGAATGCAAACCTTTTTTTTCTATACTCATATATTTTTTATATAAGGAAATAATGAGATTAAGAAAGAATAAACAAGATAGAGACAAGAAATCCCAGAATTAGGATAGAGTAGATAAGAAGAAGAATCAAGAACATGTGTCACTCGCAGTCACCCCCCCTTTGTCCTGTGTCATCCATATGCCCCATTTCTGTGGATTGGATGCTACGCCTGTTAGCCATCCGTTGCTTATCTGTCCAGACTATCCAGTCTTCCCAGACCTGAAGAAACTCTATTCCAGTACTAAGCAAAGCAGAGGAAATCTCCGCCATTTTATAATAATATTTGATTTTATTAAGTATTAAATCATAGCTTGGTACCGAGGATTTCCAAAACCTTGCGATTGTGGTCTTAACAGCTGTGCAAATCATTCCCACTAACTTTAATTTAGCTTTGGTGAGGCCCTCAATCGGGAAGTGTAATAGTGCCTGTTCTCTAGTTAAAACGATTTGCTTGCTAAATATCTCGGAAAGGAGATTGTTAGTTTGGAACCAAAGTTTCTGCACCTCTGCACATGACCACCACATATGTGTGTAGGAACCAATGTCTGTGCATCCTCAATAACAATTCTTGGGGGTTTTGTCTGACCATTGTGTTCTGCTTGGGTGTAGGTACCACCTATATGCTACTTTGATGTAGCTTTCTTTTAAATTTGCACTAATAGAACATGCCTGTCCTCTTTTCAGAGTATCTGACCATTCTACCTGATCCTGTACAAATTGCCCCTCATCCTCCCATTTCTTCATATAATGCAATTTGTCTCCTGAGCTATTTGTATTCAGAAAAGTGTACAAAATTGTTATAGCCCCCTTAGTTCTGGATTTTGATGTGCATAGTTTCTCAAAAGGAGTATGTTCTGAGTATGTGGGTGGCCTGCCTACCTCCCGTAACCTAGATTTCAACTGAATGTATTGGAACCAAGAATCCGGTGACACCGGATGTAAAGAGTTATATTTCTCAAAGGGAATAATCTTTGAGTCTATCCAAATATCTGCAATTCGATATAGCCCTTTATTCGCCCAGATGTTACTTATTGTTTTTGAGATCTGAACAGATGGCAAGAAAAGTGGTGTCGCCACTGAGCTAACAGTGTGAAGGTTGGACCTTGTCTGTATATTATCCCATATTTTAATAGTGTGTGTTATTGAAATGTATTGTGTCCATTTCGATGGTCTCTCTCTTTTGGCTGTCCATAGAATGTGATATATTGGATACAATTGCAGCATATCACTTTCCAATTTTACCCATACAATATCATCCCCCTCAAGACTCCAAAGTGAGGTTTGCGCTAGTCTGGCTGCCCAGAAATAATTTTGTAAATTTGGTACCCCTAATCCCCCTCGCTCTTTATTTTGTAGTAGTGTTGTCTTATTGATTCTGGCCTTTTTATTAACCCAGATAAACTTTAGTAAGTATCTTTGCATGTCATCCAGATCTTCCTGGGGGACAGTAATAGGCAATGCTCTAAACAGATAGAGCAGTTTGGGTAAAATTATCATTTTTGTAACAACCATTCTCCCATAAAAGGAGATTTTATAAGATGACCAAGTCATCATTTCTTTTTTAAGATGTGCAAATATTTTTTTATAGTTTAGTCTATAGAGGTTATCTAAATTGTTTGGTATGGCGATACCTAAATATGTAGTTGCCAAGGAAGCCCATTTAAAATCAAAGTTTATCTCAAGTAGCTTTTTTGTTGCGTCGGGAAGGTGAGTCCCAAGGGCCTCACATTTGTCGTTGTTTATCTTATAGCCGGATAGCTTTCCAAAGTCAGATAATAGATCATAAAGTGGAGGGAGGGACAACATGGGTTTAGTAATAGTCATTATAACATCATCAGCGAACAACGCAAGTTTATGCATCGTGCTGCCAATTTGAATTCCTGATATATCTGTCTTATTCCTGATGGTTGCTGCTAATGGCTCTATACAGAGGGCAAATAGTAATGGGGAAAGGGGGCACCCCTGTCTTGTTCCATTTCGAATTTTGATTGTTTTGGATTGATAACCAGAGAGTCTGATAAATGCTGATGGGGTTGTGTATAGTACTTGGATTGCCTTTAAAAACTTTCCCTTAATCCCAAACTGCTGCAGCGTCAGGAACATATAGTCCCAATATATCCTATCGAACGCCTTCTCTGCATCCAACGAGAGGAACAGAGAAGGCATTCTTTCTTTGTGTGCATAGTCCAGTAAGTCTATTATTTTCCTAACATTATCAGGAGCTTCCCTCCCTCTTATAAAACCCACTTGGTCAGGCTTAATCAATTTGGTCAGAAGCGGATTTAATCTATTTGCCAGTATTTTAGTGAAAAGTTTCAAATCTAAATTTATTAATGATATGGGTCTATAGTTTTTGCAGTGAAATTTATCTTTACCTGGTTTGGGTACTACACAAATTCTTGCAGATAGGAGTTCTGGTGGAATATAGCCTCCCTGGAGTATATAATTAAAGGAGTCAACCAAGTGTGGGACCAAGTGTACCGAAAACTTTTTATAAAACCCA
Organism: Bombina bombina; assembly: GCF_027579735.1. Classification (NCBI taxonomy): domain Eukaryota; kingdom Metazoa; phylum Chordata; class Amphibia; order Anura; family Bombinatoridae; genus Bombina; species Bombina bombina. Next base: position 280,821,582 of record NC_069499.1, read on the forward strand.
CCCAAGTACCCATCTGGCCCCGGGGCTTTATTGCTTTTAGTCTGTTTAATTGCAGTCATAACCTCCCTGGGCGAGATTGGGGCCTCTAGCTGGCATGAATGTTCCTCAGATAGTTGAGGGACGTTGCTTTCCTTCAGAAACGGTTCTAATTTGTGTCTCTCTATGTGGAGTCAGATCATTTTAAGATTATACAGGGACTGGTAAAGTCAGCAAAACTACCCTGAATCTTACCTTTTAGGATTAAGAATCTCCCCTCTGGGGTCTCTAATCCACTTCCTCCTCCTGAAACCCAAGGGCAGCTTGCATTAAGATAGAATACCCCTTTTTGTTTTTTTGCTCCTACTGCATGATATTGGATTGGAAAGCTGCATCCCCAATATTTGGTGTTGTAGTGCTAGTGAAATGTGTTTCCTGAAGCATAATCACCTGAGCTTTTAGTGACTTGTACTCTGCTATAGCTTCTTTTTCTTTTAATGTGCGAATGTAGGCCTCTTACATTGTGGGATATTATTTTAAAAGACATTGTCTAGTTTGAGTGTTGTAATATGATAAAATTGTACTTATCTGTATCCCATTGTTTATGCCTGTTTGTACTCCTGGAAAATCATTAGTGAGTGAGAGCTTTTGTAATTACACCAGGGCTCTCAGCCCCGGGTGATTCACGAGTGACCATGGAAGGAAAGAACCATAGAAAGAAAAGAAGAGATTGAGTAGTTAAAGCAGAACAACAACAAATAAAATACAATTGTATCTGTAAGTGATACATAACCAACAGTGATTTAGAACATTTCCCCCTCTCCAAGGGGTGCATCTTGTTTTCTTGATATAGTCACATCAGCATATAATCAAGTAAAACCTAACTGTTACTAAGCAGGACTAGTAATACATCTCAAAGGATTGCGACAAACTTAACTTTTGATTAAAGCTGTCTCTTAATCTAATGTCGACCCATTTTGAGAGAACAATAACCTAGATTTAAGTAAAAACTTTTTTTATATTATTTTTTGTTTTATTTTTATAATTAGCTCATTCATTACCTATTATAGCTAACTTCATGAGTTTTACTATCAGACCATCAGATTAAATAGACTTATACACATTACTAATCAATATTAAACCAATCAGAAGCCTTTATATCATCTATATCTTTCTCTAGACCTCCAAAGTCCCAAGAGAGTCAATTTATATGCATGTGTTCCCCAAAACCCATGGGTCAGACCAGGGGGGGAGTATAGAGTAATGTGTAATTGAGGACGTACATCTTGATTAGCCAGGACATCATTACCATTTAACTGTGAGCGCTTTCTTGGGGTTTGTGGTCTTATGTATTTGTCCCAGATCCTCTGGGTTCTTTTCTTTGGTGCTCTTTGAGGTAGCGGCTCTTCTTGATCTTCTATTGATAAATTCATTTGTTTCACCATCTTTATTCCTTCCTCCAGATTAGTGCAGGAGTACGTTGTGTTATGGTGTATACATACGAGCCTGAAAGGGAAAGACCATCTGTACTTCAACTTAGCTTTCTGTAATGCTATAATAACTGGCTTTAGATCTCTGCGTTTCTTTAGGGTAGTTGGTGAAAGGTCTGAATAGAATTGTATTTTGTGACCCTCAAATTCAAATTGCAGGAGCTTCCTAGAAGCCTGGACTATCTTCTCTTTGGTAGAGTAGTAATGGAATTTGATAATGATATCTCTAGGTATGCCGGGATTTGGAGGCTTGTTTAGGGCTCTGTGTGCTCTATCCATCAGCAAGAGATTTTCTTCTATGTCAGGGATGAGTTTCCGGAAAACAACGGGTAGTACTTCTGGAAGGTTGTCAAATGACTCTGGTAGATTTCGGATCCTGATATTAGATCTCCTAGATCTATTCTCCAAGTCTTCAATTTGAGATTCTAGCACTGAGATCTGCTTCTCCTGCGTTGACATAGTGGAATGAATTTCCGTCAGATCTTCTATAACCTCATCCACTTTGTCCTCAATCACAGAGGTTCTGTTACCAATACTCAGGATATCTGACTTCAGCTCTGCTATCGCCGATCTCAGTTCTGTTTGAAATACTTCCCTTATTTGTCCCACTAAAGTAGAAGAGGGAGCATCTATGTGATCTCCTTGGGAGTCTTCAGATACGTTTTCTTGATCTGCAGTTGATGTCATAGCCGCCAGATGCGCAGCTTTACGATTTTTTTTTGCTTGTGCTCTAGATAAACAGTCCTTGACTGTTTGATGTTTTCCTTCCATATTGGAGCATAAACTGGTACAAAGCTAATCTCCGGTAAACTCACTTGAAGGCTGTTACTGTACAATCTCTTACAGATTATATTGTGTTAATGCAAACGTGCTTCTGTATTTTAGTCCCACATTAGATATTTAGCTTTTATGATAGAGATTACTTGTAGGTGATCATTCTGCACCCCCACAGGTTGGGACCCTTATTCAAAGGGCATGTTTCCTAATTTGTTGGTTTGAGAAAAGCAACAGGATACTCTCCCTCTAGAGCAGTTCTCCGCTTTTGTGCCTCAAGCTCTAAGCATCTTTCGCTATGGGAGATCAAGAAAGGGCTCATGCTCCAGAGAAATGGTAATGTGAGAGTTCAGTTGCTAAGTAGTGTGAAGTAAATCACATTAGCTCATTGTAATTTTATAAGGCAATAGTAAACCGCCTAAGAGAAAGAGAAATATGTACAACTTTTACTGTATTTGTCTATATTCTACTACTTCATATATGATTACATTCCTGAGTTAGTCGCTACTAGCCTAAAGAGACTACCTCTCAGCTCAGGGAAAGGGGATACGACTCAAAGGAAGGGGAAAATGGAAGTGGAAGTGACCGACCTAGACTAGCTAGGCCGGAAAGGGAGAGCCTTGAGGAACAGCCACTAACGTAAATGCTTATTTAGATTTTAGTATAAAACATTTTTGCAACCATGACCTGTAAAGAAAGGAGTAAGTGGTTAAAGCAGCAGGAAAACCAAATAAAACAACACTCCACTTTGGATTATTAACCCAAAGGTACATATGCTGTCGCAGCAGCAGTGAACCAAACTGTAACAGTAATCACAATGAAGACTGCTTGTTGTTTGTTCCTGATATTTAGTATGGAGAAATGCTGGTTCCAGGGATAATACAGTGGCACTTGCGAATAAAGACTCTGTAATAGCGCTATATACCACTAAGTTCCAGAGATCTCCAGCTTATGCCAGAGGGAGAATATAATAAAATTTCACATATCCTGCAGAGAGAGTGTATCCCTCAAATTGCTCTTAGTTAACTGTCCTTAAGCATAATGTCGAAAGGAGCTATGTAGGTATCAGCTTAGTTTGTAAGAGCTCCTTGAAATAACTGCAAGAAGTGAGGCAAAATTGCAAAACTATGAAATGTCCTGTTGTATAATTCCAGACTGGATAAAGGTCAGGTCCTTACGGCTAACAGAGTCAGTAGTTGTGATTAACAGAGTATTTGTATGAATCCTGATCTCAGCAGTAGTGCTGATGACTATAATGTTTTGTATATATATCAGGCCTGGACAGAGCTTTAATGGGATTAGTTTGCAGTATTATTTTCCCACAGCCTTAGTTATGGGGCCGGTCACTCCAGTCCAATAGTCCAGATCTAAGGCCCCTACAAAGCTTTTTGTATTATGGTGGGTTGTGTGCATAGGTCATATTGGCTTGTGGAGTAGCCGCTTTAGAGTCCCCACACTGAATTTTCAATGTTAAATCAAACCTAATTGGTGGTCAGTGTTTGCAGTGTTCCGGAGCGGAGCCCCGACCCTCCGGAACAGGCTGTGTAATGTGCTGCGTGCGTGTGTCACCTTACCCAAGAGCCAACTGAGTACCAGCTTGTCCACAGGCTCCTCCAGCTGACCTGGCGGGGTGTTTGCTAATGAAGGGCAACTCACTCTAGTGCTCCGGTAAACAGTCGTTTGTTCCCACTGTCCAGAACTGAGGGCCTTCTTTACCGCCGATGTCCGATGACGTCACCTGGTAATGGCGGGTTTTCGCGCTCTTTCGTCCCGGCTCTGGGTTTAAGGTTGCGAGTACTGAAGGAAGCCTCCTTAGCTCCCAGTATCGCACCCCAACTAGTCTTCAATGTGACCTGGGTCTCACAGCGGTCCCTCCGTCTTGCTCGTGAGAGCCCCTGAGCCAGGCCGATGCAGCGCTCAATCGCCTCTTCTCCTATGTCGGTATCAATAGTGGGGGAAATAATGGTTGATTCCTCAGGTAGGACCAAGCTTCTCCCTCCTTCACAGGTTTAGCGGCTTGGTGAAGGATATATTTTAGGGAGGAAAATGTCTTTATTATAGCTATTTTGAGTAATAGTATGCAGGAGCTCTGAACAGTTGCAGCCGCTCGCTACTCAGGCTAGCTCCGCCTCCCCCTTTCAGATTATTTTTAACAAAATAGCCTACTACTACCAAATGAGCAGTAATGCTGCCAACCTTTTAGACACTAAAGAACAGTTCATCTCCATATGGGAACCGTGGATTATGTACTCAGAGTCTAGCACTAGAAGGCATTAAAGCACAAATACACTTTACTACATTGGTTCGCCTGTGCTATGTATTAGTTACTATGGGTTAGATAAGATGGTCGCTACTATACTGGAATCATTGCTCAAGAATAGATGCTAAAGCTGTATGCACAAGGTTTTGGTAACATAGTTGTTCATCATAGTTGTAGAAGTGAAGGTTTGATTAGTGGAAACCCCCTTTGGGTCAGGACAACAATGATGTGGAGGCACTTTACTTTCTGACCTGGAGTGCATATTGTAATGACCAACTATTTTTCCTTCCATACACACTTGGCTGTGACTTGTTATCTATGACTGTGAACTGTACCTGTAAGATTAATTTACTGTTATATTACTGTTGTGATGTATACTTGAGGAACAAAATAAAAAAAATCTTTTTTCAATTAAATTTATATTTTTCAGATATGCAGGAGGAGGAGGATTCATTATGAGAGGTTATTATAAATCTAGTTCAAATTTCTGATTATAGTCAGGAGTGTAGATCTACAGACCTGGGAAGTAAAACTCCAAATCTATCACAAATGGAACATGATCAGGATTTAGAGATTTATGAGCCACTAGATAACCCCTCTGATGAGGATGAAAATCAGAATCCTGTTGTGCATTTAGCAGAAGAGCAGGACAGTGAACAAATAGAACATGCGCCTCCTCAACCTCAACCTCAATAGCCTGCACTATTTGAAGATCCAGCTCTAGATGAAATGATGAATCTTGCACGTGGATATAGAGCGGACAATAGGCAGATTCAAAACGTTCTCTTTGCGCATTTACAAAGATGGGATAACTGCAATCAGCAAAGATTAGAACTAGACTGGGAAATCTTTGAGTGGCAAAGGCAAATGGAGACAGAAAGAAACCAACAAATTAACAGGGCATTGACAATAGCTGAAAATAATATGCATATGGCTCAAAATACTAAGCAGCCTATGATAGAAATTATGAGAGATAGACAGCAGGCCAGAGATTCACCTGATTCAAAGTGCCAATGGTTTCAGTAGTTTGCATAGGCTTAGTTTTGTGAATGGTATACATATGTTTTCGTGTTTGTTGTTTTGTTTTTTTTGACAATTTGTTTATTTATTGTTACTTATTCAGATTGCTATTAAAGTTCTATATTTCATTTATTATATTTTTTTTTCAAAATGTTTCAGACTCAATATATTTATTAATAAGAGACCAATCAATAAAAATGATTCTTAAATATTTATTTATAACATCATCATAAATAAATTAAATGCACAATACCAAAACAAAACAGTGAATATGACATGATAATTTTCATGCCCAAAATTATCCTCATTTCTTAATTTGTGTGAAAAAAAATACAAGAAGTATCATAATAGTGTTCATGACATAAAATTGTCAATGTTATTTTTTTTATTTTTTTTTATTTTTTTATTATAAATAACAAAACTCTTACATCTTCTCCTTAACATAAGTGTTGTATAGCTTTTTAACCTGTGCATTTAAATTCTTTAGAGAATCCATAATATTTATGATTTCTTCTAGAACAGATGACTGTACTTGGGATCCAACTTGCACACCAGTCTCTTTAAAAAATAGAAAAAAAATAATATAATATAAAATTTGAGATATTTTTATAAAGAGTGATGGAAATGCAATAATCTAAAAATTATTACCAATATGACTACAGGATGGAGGTGTTGAAGTTTGTGTATATCTTGAAACATTTCCATGGCAGCATCATTTTCAGATTTATTTAGTCTGTATATTTCTGTACTTTCATCTGTTACATGGATATATAAATGAATATATAGTGAGATAGATGAAAGAAAGAAAGAAAGAAAGAAAGAAAGAAAGAAAGAAAGAAAGAAAGAAAGAAAGAAAGAAAGAAAGAAAGAAAGAAAGAAAGAAAGAAAGAAAGAAAGAAAAGAATTCTTCATTATAAAATAAACATAGAAAATGCATACAAATCTCGTTTTGGACATTGGTTTCCTCTGTTTCAATACTTATAAACAATTAAAGAATTATAAAAATTAACACTTTAAATTTTAAAACATACATTCAATTGTAGTAATTATATGAATACCTTCAGGAGAAGATAAATCCCTTATTCTCCAGAACCTCCTTTTCTTGGATATTTGAACAAAATTATCATTTTCTACAATAATAAAATTATACAAATGAGGATTATGTTAATAAGATCAATACCTTAATACATTACTTGCTGGTTTCATTTTGTACCTTGAGGAGTATGGACTATTGTTAAGCATCTGACACCTCCTGGCTGTGGAGACAATTCACTGTCAAGCAAAGACACTGGCAAGGGCGGAGAGCTAGCCTCACTGTGAGGTGTCAAATTTGGAATAGGTCTCACATAGCGTGGAGGAGGGGCACCACAAATTCTTTGTTTCTTCTTATCTGAAGTAGTGTATTTAGATAGAAAAAAAAGATTAATGTGTATAGTTTTTTGTTTTGTTTGTTTTTTATCCTTTTATTTATATCCAAAAAAGAAGAGACAAACAATATATAAAAAAAAACAAATACATCAAAAAAAAAAAAAAAAAAAAAGGAAAAGGCAAACAATACTCAACACATAAAACAAATTACATAGAATAAATTTCCCCAAAATTACAACAATAGCAACAAATTTAAATCAAACCATTTACCAGTTCCCAAATTGTTCATTTTCCTTGTCCCTGTCCCTCTATCCTCCCCCATCTATTTCACAGATGCTAAATATCCATATGAAACAAAAAAAAACCCCTCCCTTAACTCTCACACACTCCGCTCCCCCCTCCCCTCTCACCCCTCTTCTACCATCTCCTGTACTTCTCAGGTTATCTTTAGATTAATAATTTGCTCTATATAGAGTATTGTACCCTCACTTTGACAGCAAGCAAACTCTCTCCAGTTCTTAAGAAAGAAATTTCCTCTTCCCCCACTCAGTTTAGACTCAAAGGCTGCCTTAATCATTGAGTCAAGCAAAAGATTTTTCACTTCCTCATAGAGGGGGTTTTAGAAGTTATCGAATATTTAAAAATAAGTGTCCTAACTATTATTATTACCATACGTATGAAGTTTACTAATTTTCCCCAAGAGTTATGGCTAACCAGAAAGAGGATAGAGTCCATTTCTATATAGATCCTCGATTTCCCTATTAAAGAAAGATAATACTCTAACTTCGCCCAAAATTGTTTGAGCTTAGGACAATCCCATAACAAATGACCCAAATTAGGATCTTGGAAAGAACATTTGGGACAAACATTAGTCACTTCTTTATTCCATTTAGCCACCCTACGAGGGGTTAAATAGTCTCCCTGAATTAATCTAAATTGTGATTTCTTTCAGAAAAGAGTCTTTGAGTAAGTTTAAGACTGTTCATGAGTGAATTTTCTAAGTCCGTTGAATCAGTTATTCTGTCCCACCGTTCAGCTAGCTCTTGTGACACATCCTTTTCTTCTAAAGATAGAAGAAATCTGTAGATATTTGACAATAGCCTTTTCTCTGATAATTTAGCATTAATAAGAGGATGATCCTCCCATATATGGGGAGAAATTCTATCAAGACCTAGAATGTAACTCTTAATTTGTAAGAAATAAAAAATATGGTTTCTCTGAATTACTGGAAACTTTTTTTGAAATTTATCAAATGCATATACTTTATGTTGGTTATAGTCATAAAAATCGCTAACAATCAAAGGATTAACCGGTGACGATCTTTCATAAATAGCAGTCATATTACCCAGAGGAAATCGGGTATTACCTTTTATCGGTAACCATTTAGAAACATTTGGTGCTAAACCCAACTGTTTGGATAGACTCCTCCAACACAGCAGTATATCCTTAAATAATGGGTGGTCAAAAATAGCCCTACTGAGCTCCTTGTTGGTAGTGAAAAGAACAAAGTTCAGGGAGAGAGAGGAACAAACCTGTCTTTCTAGAGACTCTTCTGAATATGTAAAGGACTGTTTTAACCAATCTACTGGAAATCGCAAGATGGCAGCCTGATTATACCATTCTAAATTAGATAATCCTAACCCTCCTTTACAATACGGTTGATATAGCCTGGCTAGCTTAAGTCTTGGTTTCCTTCCACTCCAAAGATAATACCTTAATGCTTGATTAAAGCAAAAAAGATCAGTTTTCTTAATCAAGAAGGGGAGCATTCTTAATGTATACAAAATTTTAGTAATAATAAACATTTTAAACAGGGCCACTTTACCAGTCAAAGAGACTGGAAGTGTCGCCCAAGATTTCATCTTCTCTTCAGTGTCTCTTAAAACCGTGCCAATATTGTCTCTATACCAATTAGCTGAATTGGTTGATATCTTCAGCCCTAAGTAACTCAGAGTCTTAGTTTCCATAAATTGAAAGGTTTGGAGGTCCACTATATCTTGTTTTAACCAAAGGATCTTAGATTTTGCAAGGTTAATCTTATAACCTGACACTATACTATATTGATCCAATAAGTTCACGATTTCTTCAACCTGCTTTTTTGGGTTGGATACAAATAGTAAGAGGTCATCCGCAAATAGTGCAGTTTTAAATGTCTCCTTTCCTATGTTAATTCCAATGAGCAGATTTCTTAATCTAATAGCTAAGGGCTCAATTATTAGATCAAACAACAAAGGCGACATAGGACACCCCTGTCTAGTGCCTCTTGTCAAAGAAAAAACGTCCGAAATCCCATAATTTATCAAGATAGAAGCTTTAATGTCTGAATAGATATTAGTCACAAAATCCCCGAACTGCCCCACTATCCCAAACCTCCCCAATACCTGTAAAAGGAAGCGCCATTCCACTCTGTCGTAGGCCTTCTCTGCATCCAAAGATAGCAGGAAGGCCTCCGGCAGAGCCGAGCCCCCCCCCCCCCCCCCCCCCCAAATGACAAATTACGTGTAAAATTTTCCTTTTCTGTGTTAACTTTATTAGGATTTTTTAAATACAGGGCATATAATTCCCTAACCTTCTCAGATAGATCCTTCTCTTTTCCTACCCTGTCCCTCTTTAGCCTTGCTACATAAGTGTTAATTTCTGCTTTGATATAAACTTTGTCAGTCTCCCAAAATAGTTGTATATTTTCTCTACAATGACTATTAAATGTCCCAAATTCTTCCCATGTGTTCAAGAGAAAGTTTTAAATCTAACCGAATCTCTAAGATACGTAGGGAAAAAGAAGCAGTTGTACGTGAAATTTAACTTTGTTTTAAAAGATAGAGTTACTGGGGCATGATCTGATAACACAAAGTCTTGTATATTGCATTTCTCAATTCTAGTTGTCAAGGATTCAGAAATGAGGAACAAATCCAATCTTGAGAGAGTATTATGTGATTTTGAACAGCAGGTATATTCCAAATTACTAGGGTTCAAAAATCTCCATATATCCACTACGTTTAAAGCCTCAGACAATAAACCAAAAATCTTTTTCTCAAATTTAATCTGAGAATCTTTGTATTTGCCCTTATTGGTATACGGACCCATTTTCCTCCTATCCAAATATGAGTTAGGAGTCAGATTAAAGTCACATGTTAATAACAATTTAGCTTTAGAGAATTTGCATACAATTTTAGTTAATGACCTCGAAAACCTTTCATCTGAGTTATTTGGACCGTAAATATTGACCAGTAAATATTCCTGGTTCTGTATAATAAGCTTGATAATTAAATACCTCCCTTCTTTATCCTTTAAGACTCTGAGAATTTTATAATCAAATTTCGTATGAAATAGGATCATTACCCCTCTAGATGATTTAATATAAGAAGAAAAAAAAGTCTCTCCCATCCATTTTGCTTTGACTTTATTGTGTTCTTTATCTGACAGATGGGTTTCCTGAAGACAAGCTATATCAAAGTTGCTTTTACCTAAATAGTTTAGAATTGCTTTCCTTTTAACTGGAGAATGAATCCCCCCTACATTCCAAGTTAAAACCTTTACCATTCTTTAACTACCCGAAAAGGAGGAAGAGTAAGTGCCGACTTAAGAAGGAAAGAAGGGAGCAGGAGAGAGAAGGGAGAAGGGGAAAAAAAAATAATAAAAAAAAATTAATAATTATATACAAGTTTATACTTAATATACTCTTATCCAATAATTGTGCATATTACAGCCAATAATACAATGACTAATTATTTTATACTTAAACATATAGACACAAGATAAATTTACCTACGAGAGAAAAAAAAAACAAAACACAAATTTATCCTTAAAATACTCTTATCCAGTGATTGTGTCTATTACAACCCATAACACAGTGACTAACTGTTCTGTACTTAAACATATGAACACAGATAGGTTTGCATATGGTGTTTAACCCTTATTAACCCAAAATATAAACATAAAATCATACTATTAAGTAAATATTTATTCTTCAGACAGTATATAACAGTGATTGTTTACTTCTGTACTCCAACCCCTAAAGCATGTGCTGACCAACTGTTCCATAAATGTATAAGGGGAAATATAGTGTTTAACCCTTATTAGTCTAAAAATACAAACATAATATCAATCTATTTCGTGAATGTGCCTTCTTCAAATAATACACTTTGTGACCGTGATTTGTTTGGTCTCTATTTAAACCCATATTGCACGTTTTTCCATCTGTTCATACAGGCATAAGAAATTTACAGTGACTATTCCACACACACAAAAAAAACCAAAAAAAAAAAAAAAAACCATTCCTCTGCAAGAATACCTCTAAATATCTATACATCCATCTGCAATTAAGCACAGATAGCATAGGCAGTGCTTTAATAATGAGAAGAGGGGAAAAAAAGGGGAAAAAGCCCCCCATTTTTTGCAATTAGACACAAAAAGTATGAATCGTGTAAAAAAAAAACAAAAAAAACCCATTCCTCTGCAAGAATACCTCTAACTATCTATACATCTATCTGCAATTAAGCACAGATAGCATAGGCAGTACTTTAATAATGAGAATGAGAACAGGGGGAAAAAAACAAACAAAACAAAAAAACAAGTTAAAAAGGGACAGGGAACTCTCATTAAACAATTTAACTTTTTGATTCATTTTCTAGAAAAATTTGAGCAGCCTCAGGGGAATAAAACAAAAACAAAATCAGACCCAAATTTGATCTTCAGCTTGGCTGGGTACAAAAGAGAAAAAAGTCTGTTTTCAGACACCAGACAAGAACATATTGATGAAAATTGCTTCCTCTTCAGCGATGTTTCCATAAAAAAGTCCTGAAAGAGTAGGATTTTCACTCCTTGAAATTGTAGCGATTTCTTCTTCCTATAGGCCCTTAGAATCTCATTTTTCCCTTGAAAGTTCAAGAATTTTGCAAACACAGGCCTCGGTTTCCTCTCCTTCAGCATATTCTCCTCTCTCTCTCTTCCCAGCCTATGAACTCTTTCAATTGTAAAGATGTTACTTTCAGGATTCAGGCCTAGTATTTCCGGAAGTGAGTGCTCAACAAATTTCTTAAGGTCTTGAAATTTCATAGCTTCTGGTATTCCAATGAGCCGCAGATTGCTTCTCCTTGACCTGTTTTCCATATCCTCAATCTTATTGGATAAAGCTGCGTTCTGTTTTTGGAGTGCTTCTATTTGTAGCTGTATAGTATTTTGAGTGTCTTCACAGTTAGAAATTCTCTGTTCAGCCTCTCTTAGCCTTTCTGTTTGCGATTTTCTTACTCTTCCAAAATTGTATCTACCCTTTTATAGAATTCCTCTATTTTAGGACTAATTAAATCTGTCACCAGAGCTGCAATTTCACCAGCATTCAGGGCACTAGAGGCCTCAGGATTCCTTTCTTCCATCATAGATATATTTGGGGAAGTGGCAGGAGTGGCCTTGTTGTTCTTCCTCTCCATTTGCTTTAATTTAGGTGACATTTTGGACTGAATAAGATATTTATCAATGTATAGCAATCTGCAGCTTTTTACACAGCTTAAGCTTTTATTTATAATACAGCTTGCACCCAAGGTGTAGAAGATTTTTTTCTAAATACCCATATAGGAGAGAAATGTGAAGCAAACAAGGTAGATGATACCAGAGGGGAGACTTGTAGCCACTTTATTATAAAAATTAGCTGACAGATGGCAAAGTTAGCAATGCACAACAGCTGCTCCCTCAATTCTTTCAAGGGCCCTTCTGTAGCACAAATCAAGAGTCCAGCTCATGTGACCCAGCTACAGCACTCATACAGTTCACCTTAGTTATCCTATGAAGCCTCCAAAAAAAAAGATATGTTTCAGCAATTCAGGCTTAGTTAGCAATTCATTTTACACCCAAGGTGAAGAAAATTCTTCCAAATAGATACCCATATAGGAGAGAGAAGTATCATTGCGATAAAAAACAGTACATTAAAACTTGTATTTCTCCTATAATGGAAATTTGATGGCACATGACGTTTGCAATATGCACCAATTACTTCCTCAATATCCAGCCTCTCTGGGGGACTTTTCTTATTTAGGAGATACTTTTAGGGGGGTACTTAGGGGGGTAAAATATAATAACACAGTGAGAAGATAACAAAAATAAAAGTTCCTACCTCCCCTTTCTCCCCTCTCCTTTGGCTTCTCCTTACCCCAGGATCCTTCTAGGTCCTCTCCATTTTAGCTTCCTTTATGGGGGTTGAAGACCTCTCAAACAAGAGCCAGCTCTGCAGTTCTAGGGTGCACCTCTCTCACCCTCTCAGGCACCAAAGAACCCCAGCGTTAGTCGATAGCTTCCAGCCCACAGGAAAGCCGCTAGACTCTTCTTGTGCTAATGTTGCAGCAGCCTGCGTGGTCTCCCACACCACAGCGCTTCCCTTGCCGTTCTCTCCCAGAGCGCGGGTGTTGGCTTCCTGATATTCTCTCCTGCCGTAACACATTGACACTCTCACCCTCCGGGGGAAAAAGCACACCACTCCCAGCCTCTGTTGCAGACGCGGCTTTCTCTCTGCCCCCTTCCTGTCTGCACTTCACCTGGGCTAGCGCTGATTATGCTGCGTGGTGACGCAACAGCGCACTCCCCCCCCCCAAAGTATATAGATACTTTTATGTTATCTTTTGTTAAAGGGACATGAAACACAAAATTTTACTTTCATGATTTAGGTAGAACATACTGTTTTAAACAAATTTCTATTAGACTTTTAGTATATCATTTCTTTCATTCTCTTGTGATCATTTGTTGAAGGCGCAGCAATGCACTACTGGTTTCTAAATGAACACATGGGTGAGACAATGACAATCTGTAAATATATGCAGCAAACAATCAGCACCTATAACCTAGGTCCTTTGCTACTCCTGGACTTTCCTACATAAAACGTTCATCAAATGATAACAAGAGAAGGAATCAAATAAAATTATAGAAGTAAATAGTAAAGTTGTATAAAATAATATTATCTAAACCATGTCACTAAAATTTTGGGTATCATGTCCTTTCATTAATTAGTAATTTATAATTTAGACTATTGTTAGTTTTCATGTTATTTTTTTATGTTATTATTAATGAATAGTTAGTAGATTATTTTTTTGGTTATAAAGTTAATAATTACAAATAGTTAAAATGTATTTCTTGATTGTTGTTACTAAAGGTTCATGCAGGCATACAAAATGCATATATTTTACAAATATATAGAGTTTAATATACATACATAATAATTTATAATACATTGAACAGCACTGTGAATTGATTCTTTCTATGAGCCTGTGATGACAGCCTCCTGATCAAAATTGAACACATTTTTAAATTATTTTATGGGCTTTAACACTTTCATTGTAAAGTTAAGTACAGCTACACCTGAGAGAGCACAATGTTATCTATATAGCCCACAATGAATAGCTGTCTCTTGTTTTAATAAGCTGGTACAAAATACTGTTATAAGAGGTTGTCTGTAGTGGCCTAGAAACAGTCACAAATTGTTAATTGAAAACATTATGAAGTATATTTATATTAAAATTTTGGTTGTTCAAAGTTGTGGAATAGCTATTAAAGGCAAATTTATGGAGTATAATGTTGCTTTAATTTGGTAATTAAAAAATTAATTGTTAATGTGATGATCATGAATGATAAAAATTAAGGTACTTTGCAATTATTAAACTTACATGTCCTTAAAAGGCTCCTAATGGATTCATAATATTCTGGTTCTCTGCGTCTAACATTGATATAGTGTCTCAGGCATTGACGTCTGGTTCTTTTAATGTTAGAAACACAATACATTCTGCGTATCATTTCGTATTTAGTTTTTTCCCTGTCATCTTGGTTTACTCCACGGATGCCCCCTAAGCTTTTTGGAAAATAACGGTCCATCACATAAACTAAAATTATCATTTCACCTGATGTGAAAGATTTTACTCTCTGCATCCTTCTTGGACGCATAGCAACTATGTAAATGGGTGTGTTGCATCTATAAATCGTGTAAATCTTGCATTATTTGATCATATTATGTTTAAAAAACAAATTTTATTTTTACAATTTGATATATTCATATTGACTAATGACAAAAGTTTAACGACTTTAAATAAGATTGATCTAATACCATTAGTTTATACAAACTTAAAATATTGTGATAATCTCTCTTTTGAACCAGTAGGTATTTTTAATTTGGAGTCATTTTTGGTTCTCATATGCCCAAGAAAATGTAAATTATATATAGGAAATGTATATTATTTCTAAAATACATTTCTTAATTGTATTTGAATATTGTTATCATTAAAATAGTTTATACATTAGTAAAATAGTATTACATTTTATTTAGTTTAAAATTGTAGTATGTTGTCAGTTGTAATAGTTAATACAAATTGTATATATGTTGCATTAAAAATAAATAGTTAATCTAAAAATATCCACTATGTTACATCTGAGATTTTTTTGTTATATTTATTGAAAATACTACTGTTTATATTTATACATTATCACCCAGAACTACTAAACTTGGAATGTTGTGATGTTTATATTTCCTATTTTAAATTTCTCTAATTCGTATACAAGAAAATTTTTGATAACGGTGATGACTCATTATTTAGTCTGCATAAGTGAGCTTAAAGAGACATTAAACCAAATATTTTTAAATCATGATTAAAAAAAAACAATGCAATTTTACACAACATTCGACTTTAATTCTATAATCTAATTATCTTCTTTCTTTAGATATCCTTTTTTTAAGAAATATCAATTAGACATGTGCATGGCAAAAAAAATTTGTTCGGTTCGTATCGATTCGGATTTTTTCGAATTTCGGTTTGGATCGATTTGAATTCGGAAAAATTCGAATAAATTCGGTTTGGATTCGTTTTGGATTCATTCGGATTCGAATAAATTCGGCTGGATTCGGTTTGATTCGGTTCAGTTCGGAAATTCAGAATTTCGGTAAGTTTTAGGTGGGATATGCTGTATATTAGACTAATATTCTGTACTGTATATTAGGTGTAACCCATAGCAGAGTGATATAACCTAATATACTGTACAATACTAGTGTAATCCATGGCCATCCGAAGCTACCGAATAAATCCGAATAAATCCGAGCTAATTCGGATTTATTCGGTAGATTCAGCATTATTTTAATTCAGAAATTCTAATCGATCCGAATCCCGAATTTTACGAATTCGGCCGAATTTCCGAATCGATCAGAAACAAATCGCACATTTCTAATACCAATGCATATAAATGAGAAAATCACAAGAGCCATCTATGTGCTGCCACCAAACAGCAATTCATGAGCATATCTAGATATGCTTTTCAGCAAAGGACAACAAGAGAATGAGGCAAATTAAATAACAAAACTAAATTTGAATATTGTTTAAAATTAGTCTTTCTATCTGAATTATGAAATAAATTTTTTTTGTTTAATGTTCCTTCAATATTAGCATTGCTCACAGTTGAAAATTTGACATTTTTAAACCTTTGTCAAATCCAGTGATTTATATTTCTTTCCAAACTATAATGGATTTTTTTTTAGATAAATGGTAAGATAGAGAAAAAATAATAATTTGTATTAACAATAACAAAAAGAAATTGAATGATAACAATATATATATATATAAATCTACAACATGTGAACAGAACTGTTTTTTGAAATTTTATTTAGTAGCAATTAGTAGCAATTGAAATAAAAAAATAGAATAGATCTTCATGGACTATTTTTATTTATTTTAGCTAAAAATTTATTTGCAGTTATGGGCTGTCTGGGTGGTTCATCATTGCAGATCACCTCTGGAAAGTTCTCAATTGATATGTCATTAGCATCATCTTCAATTTCACATCCTCTGTGAATTGCAATGTTATGCAGTATACAGCAGACCAGAATTATTGTGGGCACTTTTTCTGGAGCATACTGCATCACACCACCTGAGTGGTCAAGACAACAAAAGTGCATTTTTAGCAGTCCAAAAGCTCTCTCAATGATTCATCTGTGCTTTATTGAATTTAACCTCACATCTTCTTTGAAGATTATTGTATGGTGCGAATAACCATTATCTACTAAAATAACCAGCATCCCCTGTTACAATATAAATGAAAAATGCTTAATTTTAAAATATTTGACTTTAATATCTTACTATCTAGTTTTGATACATGATTAAAGGGACAGTGCAATTAAAAGTATACTTATCTAATACAGATTGCATTTAAAAAAATAAATTAAAAAATGCTCATCAATTTAAATAGGTTCTCTTGTTATCTTTGATTGTAAAACAAAAAATAGATAGCTTTATAATAACTCTGGAGTATGCACGTATATTGATACTCTGTGGCCGCACTTTTTTTGTGACATAAAGGTAGAATAAATTAAGCAAATACTTGATGCCATTGAGTAAGAATGACATATGCACACTGCTGACTGTTGTAGAGTCTACCTATTTTTTATTTTTTTTTCAACAAGCTTTATTGATATATTTAAAGGTTTTACAATTGCCATGGATTGCATCCGGCGTTGTACATTTGAATCAATAAAAAGAAATAAAATTAAAAGGGAAGCATAGGACAGAGACAAAACTGTCTGTTGTTCAAAGTTCTGTGGATCATGACATTGCAACCCTAAATAAAAGATCTCAATAGAACAAAGTAGCCTGAAGAGTTTTTCTTTTTTTCCAGAACATGTGGATAAAACAACCACTAAACATATAAACTTTGCTACACAACATATATCTAGATTAAACAATCTTACATATAGAAATGCACATTAATGTGAATTGCTCACAGCAAGATAATGATGAAGATACCATGTAAAAGTTCCACAGGAGCAAAGCGAGACGCAGGCCATAGAAGAAGCTCTAGTTAGGTCATACCGTTATCATCCCAAATAAGGTAGTTTAAGCGAATAGGGAAGTCTCGTTACTGGAGTTATTAAGTTGGGATGGAGTCCTAGTATGTGTGAAAATGTATGTTTCCCAAAATAAAGACATGGCGCAGTAAAAGTCCATCCTATTTGTTTTCTGGTAGTGAAATCTTTCTAGGGAAAGAAAGGAGTGTGACATTTTGTGTCCACTCTCTCTGGGTCGGGATACTACACTGTTTCCATAATCTAGGGACCAGTTGTTTTGCACTACTGAGCATAATATATAATAAAAACTGTCTATACTTGCATTTGATCTTAGGCGGTTTATTGAAAAGTAGCGTTAAATGGTTAAAGGGAATATCCATGGAGCGAATCTTTTGAATCTCCCCATGGACATCCTGCCAAAAGGGTTGGAGTATAGGGCAGTCCCACCAAACGTGGAGAAGCGCCCCACCTTGTTTACAGTCTCTAAAGCACAGTGGATTGGAGTGAGGATAGATCTTGGCCAACCTACTAGGGTAGAGATACCATTTTTCCAGGAGTTTCAGGTTAGTTTTAGTGATACCCATTGAGGAGGGTGCCTTTCCCATTTGTTGGAATATAATACCCCAAGTTTCAGGGGAAATGCTAAACCCTAATTTGATTTTCCAAGCTTTAGTGTATGGCGGTAGGTTTTTAGAATGTAATGCAATGAGGAGTTTGTATATCTTGGAGAGAGTACCCTTCACTACAGGGAGTGCAGAATTATTAGGCAAGTTGTATTTTTGAGGATTAATTTTATTATTGAACAACAACCATGTTCTCAATGAACCCAAAAAACTCATTAATATCAAAGCTGAATAGTTTTGGAAGTAGTTTTTAGTTTGTTTTTAGTTATAGCTATTTTAGGGGGATATCTGTGTGTGCAGGTGACTATTACTGTGCATAATTATTAGGCAACTTAACAAAAAACAAATATATACCCATTTCAATTATTTATTTTTACCAGTGAAACCAATATAACATCTCAACATTCACAAATATACATTTCTGACATTCAAAAACAAAACAAAAACAAATCAGTGACCAATATAGCCACCTTTCTTTGCAAGGACACTCAAAAGCCTGCCATCCATGGATTCTGTCAGTGTTTTGATCTGTTCACCATCAACATTGCGTGCAGCAGCAACCACAGCTTCCCAGACACTGTTCAGAGAGGTGTACTGTTTTCCCTCCTTGTAAATCTCACATTTGATGATGGACCACAGGTTCTCAATGGGGTTCAGATCAGGTGAACAAGGAGGCCATGTCATTAGATTTTCTTCTTTTATACCCTTTCTTGCCAGCCACACTGTGGAGTACTTGGACGCGTGTGATGGAGCATTGTCCTGCATGAAAATCATGTTTTTCTTGAAGGATGCAGACTTCTTCCTGTACCACTGCTTGAAGAAGGTGTCTTCCAGAAACTGGCAGTAGGACTGGGAGTTGAGCTTGACTCCATCCTCAACCCGAAAAGGCCCCACAAGCTCATCTTTGATGATACCAGCCCAAAACAGTACTCCACCTCCACCTTGCTGGCGTCTGAGTCGGACTGGAGCTCTCTGCCCTTTACCAATCCAGCCACGGGCCCATCCATCTGGCCCACCAAGACTCACTCTCATTTCATCAGTCCATAAAACCTTAGAAAAATCAGTCTTGAGATATTTCTTGGCCCAGTCTTGACGTTTCAGCTTGTGTGTCTTGTTCAGTGGTGGTCGTCTTTCAGCCTTTCTTACCTTGGCCATGTCTCTGAGTATTGCACACCCTGTGCTTTTGGGCACTCCAGTGATGTTGCAGCTCTGAAATATGGCCAAACTGGTGGCAAGTGGCATCTTGGCAGCTGCACGCTTGACTTTTCTCAGTTCATGGGCAGTTATTTTGCGCCTTGGTTTTTCCACACGCTTCTTGCGACCCTGTTGACTATTTTGAATGAAACGCTTGATTGTTCGATGATCACGCTTCAGAAGCTTTGCAATTTTAAGAGTGCTGCATCCCTCTGCAAGATATCTCACTATTTTTTACTTTTCTGAGCCTGTCAAGTCCTTCTTTTGACCCATTTTGCCAAAGGAAAGGAAGTTGCCTAATAATTATGCACACCTGATATAGGGTGTTGAAGTCATTAGACCACACCCCTTCTCATTACAGAGATGCACATCACCTAATATGCTTAATTGGTAGTAGGCTTTCGAGCCTATACAGCTTGGAGTAAGACAACATGCATAAAGATGATGATGTTGTCAAAATACTCATTTGCCTAATAATTCTGCACTCCCTGTAGTTGTGGGGATTGACAAAGTGTTTCA
The DNA here is from genome assembly GCF_027579735.1 of Bombina bombina. Classification (NCBI taxonomy): domain Eukaryota; kingdom Metazoa; phylum Chordata; class Amphibia; order Anura; family Bombinatoridae; genus Bombina; species Bombina bombina. Next base: position 280,841,607 of record NC_069499.1, read on the forward strand.
AAAGGGTTTAAGCTTCTTGTTAAATTGGGTTTGTCTTTGTGGCAAGAAAGGAAATGTGATAGCTGTAGGTACTCAAACCATCTATCAAATAAAACAATGTTTTTGTCCGCTAAAGCTGTTTTGGGTTGTATGGTTCCTTTTTCTATAACTGAATGGCAAGGTAGACCTGCTGCTAGTGTGTATGTGTCGTGCGGCAGTTTCTGTAATAACGGGGGGAAATCCTTATTGTGCAATAAAGGGGTTAGTGGAGAAGGGACAGTGTATATGCCTTTCTGAGATCTCGTCAAGTGGTCCCATGTAAAAAGTGTGTCAGATACTAAAGAGGGAATGAGTGATGGCAAAGACCTGTGATGTTTGTATGTCCAACATAAAGATCCTAGACTCCCTGAGCTAGCCAGATCATGCTCCAGCTTGACCCATTCTTTATCCGAAGTGTTTTTGCACCAATCAACTATCCTGGTTAACTGTGATGCCTGCGAGTAAAACAAAAGATTAGGCACCCCGAGTCCCCCTCGTCCCTGTTTCTATAAAGGATGTTTTTAGCTATTCTAGGACGTTTGTGTGCCCATATAAAGCCGTTTATAAAGGATTGTGCGGAATGTATATACTGCGGGGGAGGTTGGATGGGTAGCGTCTGAAACATATACAGAAAACGGGGCAGAATACTCATTTTAAGGGCTTGTATTCTGCCTAAGCACGAAAGGTTTTTGTTTCGCCACGTCCCCACATCTGATCTAACAGAATCCAGGAGATGCTGATGATTTAAGCGATATAGGGACTGTTTCGAGTTAGTTAAGCAAATCCCTAAGTAGGTTATAGAGGTGTGTTTTGACTGGAATTGGTATTGGTTAGTGATCTGTTGGGAAGTCTGGTCAGTGATGCCAATGCTTAAGAACTCTGACTGCATATTTATTTTGAAGTTAGAAAGGATGCTATATCTTTCCATGACTGGCATCAGAGCCGATAGGGAATAGAATATCGTCTGCATAGAGTGTTGATTTATAATGTGTATCTGCTATATGAATTCCACAAACCCCTTCTTCTTTCCTAATATTGGAAGCTAAGACCTCCATGGCCAAAATGAACAATATGGGGGATAAGGGGTAGCCCTGTCTCGTTCCATTTAGTATAGGGAATGCGTCTGACAAAGAGTCGTTTAATTTGATGCGGGCCTTTGGCATATGGTAGAGAGCAAAGATTTTTTCTGTAAGCTTTTCCCCTATTCCAAACCGTATTAATGTGGATTTGAGGAACAACCAATCCAGCCTGTCAAAGGCCTTTTCGGCATCGATGGCCAGAAAGATTGCAGGGATGTTTTGTGTCTGGGTATATTCAATTAAATTTAGGACTTTAAGGGTGTTATCTCACGCTTCTCTACGGGGAACAAAGCCTACTTGATTCAAATGAACCAGATGTGGGAGGACTTTGTTAAGTCTAGAGGTTATGAGTTTGGCATAAAGCTTGATGTCTACGTTTAAAAGCGAGATAGGGCGGTAGTTAGAGGGGATGTCTGTAGGCTTGCCAGGCTTAGGGATAACTGAAATATGAGCTTCCAGCATAGGGGGGAGGAAAGGATGTTCCTGATCTACTAAGTTAAATAAGGTGCACAAGCGGGGGAGTAAGCTGGGTGCAAACTTTTTGTAATAGGCAACAGTGAACCCATCTGGCCCTGGGTTTTTACCCAAGGGCAGAAGTCTAAGGGTGGTCAAAAGTTCTGACAGTGAAAAGGGTTTCTCTAATTCTGATGCCTGTGCATCGGTGAGTTGCGGCAGGGGCGTGTCAAGGAGGTAGTCGTTTATTACACTTCTAGCGTCAATGGGGCGGTCAGATTTATGGAGGTCATAGAGTTTAGAGTAATACTCCTCAAACTGGGAAAGGATTTCAGGAGTGGTATTTACTTTCTGGTTTGTGGGAGATTTAATTTCATGTATAAAGGTTTTAAGTTTTTTAAGTTTCAAGGAGCGCGCTAGGAGTTTTCCCGCCCTGTTACTTTCAAAATAGAATTTCTGTTTGGTCTTTAAGGCTAATGCATTGGCTTCGCTAATTTGTAGGTCATGTACTGTTTTCCTCGCCTTCTCTAAATCCACTAATATTTGAGAGGAAGAGGGGTTCCGTTTATGCTCGTACTCAAGTTTGGATAATAAGTCAGTGGATGTTTTATACAGCTGACGTGCTTTCTGTCTAACATGTGCTTGGTATTTGATGAATTCCCCTCTAATGTAGCATTTGTGGGCCTCCCATATGACAAATGGGTCTGTTTCAGGTAGGGAATTAAATTGGAAATACTCCTGCAGGAGCTTCTCCAGTTTGGTAGCAAAGTCTGGGGAATTTAGTAATTTCTCATCCAATTTCCACTGGAAAGTGCTATGTGGTGCTGATGGCCAATTAAGTGTTGTTAATACTGCCGAGTGATCGGACCAAACGGTATGTGAGAGTCTAGAGGACAGTACATTAGTGAGACCTCTCTGGTTGGTAAAAAGATAGTCGATTCTACTGTAAGAATGGTGAGGGGCTGAAAAAAAGGTGTAGTCCCTCTTCTCAGGGTGTTTGAATCTCCAAATGTCAAACAGTGTCTGGTCAAGCATAAGTTTCCAAAGTTGTTTGACTGTGTGTTTAGATGTTATGGGCTTTGGGTTTGTGGAATCTAAGTGTGGTTGAATCGGAAGATTGAGGTCCCCACCTAGGTACAGCGCGCCTATTGTGTGGTCTAAGATCTGCGCAAAGCATTTTCTAAAAAAAGGGAGTTGTCTGGTGTTAGGGGCATATAGATTTACCAACATCACCGGGGAGCCATATAACAGGCCAGTCACACATAGGAATGCTCACGCCATTACGTTTGTGGTCAAATGAACTGTGAAAGCACTGGGTGAAGTAACCTCCAAAGTATCTAGGCTCCTTATGTTTCAGAAAATGTGTTTCTTGTAGGAAGAGAATGTCACCCCCTTTCCTACGTAAATCTCACATTGCAAGTGAGCGCTTTTGCGCGGAATTCAGGCCCCTGGCGTTCTGACTCAATAGAATGAGGGGTTTAGTGTTTACGCACATGACGTTGTTGTACTCGGTGCCTATGAAAAGATGGGTGTAAGTGATGATACAAATGTGGGTGTAAGTGCAAAATATTGTAAGCAAAACTATATAGATGAGCCATTGGGCCCGTGTCTCTGTTGCATAGCATAAATAACATAAACATGAACAAACAATAGAATATACATTTTCTCATAGAATTTCTAGATACTAATGAAGACATTTAACTTTTGTTGCTTCAGGAGAGGGGTTATAACCCGCTCGAATATAAGTGTTATACTATTGAGTCTAACTAATGCTCAATTACATAGATTCGCTACTGTGAATATTAAGAATAAAATAAACAGTTGTAAAAATAACATGAAGGGAGAGGAACCTAAAAATTTCCTAACCCAAGAACCATATAACAAATAAAAACATGTGATCATTTAAGGCTATACATTACCCAAATGTCATCCTGGGATATCAGACATATCAACTGCCAGACTATGCAGATCGTAAATAAAGTCAGAGTAAGAGGAAAACTGGCTAAATTGCGTCTTTGGAGGGTAGGCCGGAGGTTTTCGTCTGTGGTCTGGGCTTAGGACGTGATGAGATTCGCTGCCATTCTCCAGAAGCAGATCTTGTAGGCTTCTTTTTAGGGGGCTCGAAGGGGTCTTCTGAGGGAAGGCCCTCAGGAGGCTCAATCTCAAGTGCAGAGCAAAAGGCACTAACATCTTCCAGTGTCTTGCATATAAATTTTCTATTACCATGTAACACTTAAAGATGGAAGGGGAATCTCACCTGTAAAGGATTTTCTTCTGTCGGAGAAGTGATGTCAAAGGGGTGAGGTCTCTTCTCCTTTGTAGATCTGGGACAGATCCTGATAGAATTGAAGAACGACCCCCCTGAATTTCACCGGTTGGTGCTTGCGTGAAAGGTTTAGGAGTTCTTCTTTTTCCCTAAACTCCCTAAACTTCATGATAATGTCCCTTGGGGGCGCCGTGTCTGGGGGCTTTGGTCTAAGGGCTCTATGGGCTCTAACCCATGGTATATCTGTGGAGGGAGAAGTATTCCTGAGGTGTGCAAAGAGGGCCGGAATATAGATTGGGCAGTCTTTAGGTAGTACCGACTCTGGTACACCCCTGATTCTAAGGTTTTTCTGACGGCTCCTATTCTCCAGATCTTCTATTTTGTCAAAGATATCTGCAATAAGCGTTGTGTGGTGGGTTGTAGAATCTTGGGTCGAATTAATCTCCTCCTGGAGATGGTCTGTGAATTCTTCCAGAGCTTCCACTCTGTTGCCCATGGAGTGCAGATCTTGTTTTATTTCTGCTATCTCCTCACGTATACATGAGCGAATTATATCGGCAATGTCCTGCTTGGATGCTAAGGTAGATAGTATAGTGTTTGGGACAGGTGTGCTCTCCTCTAAATCTTCCATGCTTGTTTGTGGCGTCTGGGCCCTCTTTATTGGTGACTTATTGATCTCATCGCTTGTAGTAGCTTTAGTGGATGAGGGTGAAAAAAACTGGGTAACCATACTGTCTCTGTGAGCGTGCAACTTGGAGGGTTTTTTAGGCTTTGAAGTGTGTTTAGTATTCATTGTGCAGTACTAGTATAGGGTTAATAAGCGCACTATACTTCCCTCTCAAGGACCGGTGTGGTAGCAGCTTGTTTTTAAAAATGATGAGCAGGCTTGTAAAGGGATTTCAACAAGGTCTCGATTAGTGAGATTAGAACAAGGTGGACAGTCCCCTCATTGAGATATTATCAGCACACTGAGATGAGCGGGCCCTGGGAATTGCGGGATAACAATAAAAACATTGCCATATGGTCTGATGTGTTTATTTTATATAAGTAGCCAGGCCGCTCTAACTGCGAGTCCGTCAGACTGTAACTCCAGGATGGGAGCCTAAAAATATTTCTATATGAGCTAGCCCAAAGTCCCCTGCCTATACGGTGCCCAGGTGTTATTGTGCAACCTATTTCTCACCCGTTGTAGGTGCGCGTTCCATATCGGCCCTCTCCTTCTCCTAGCAGTGTAATAGTGGCCTCCTTCCGGAGCGATATGCGCACGGACTGTGTCAAATTAAAGCAACGCATTACGGGTGAGTGCTGTTTGTCCCTAGTGCCTCTTACTGTTACGCCTCTCGTTTCTGAGTGATAGAGTTTTTCCTTGGCAGGTTGGGAGTTCGTTCTGATCTAGCTCAAGGGCCAGTGTCTTATCCGGGAGCTTCTAAGTGCGCCACAGGCAGCAAGCGTAGATGCGCCCAGCTCCGGTAACAAACCATCTGAGTCTGGCAAATAAAGTATTCTTATGGTTCCTGGTGCGATAATCTCTCACCGGATCATGTTAAGCAAACTGAAATTGGGGCAATAGCACCTATTATAAGCAAATCTGTGGAGCTGGGTCACAGAGCTCAGAAATTACACAGCCGCCATTGCTTCTGGCTCCGCCCCCCGAGTCTACCTATTTTTAATCTTCGTTAAAAGATTTTTAAAGAACAAACAATATTTGAAAACAGAATTAAAATGTAGTTTTATATAATTGCATTTTCTATCTGAATCGATCTATATTTATTGACGATAATAACATACAGCTAGATTATGAGTTTTGCATTATGAGTGAAAAAGCATAGTTATGCTTCATACTGATGCTTTTTCCCTAACGCCGCTATTACAAGTCTTGCAGGTATAGGTGTACCGCACACCTTTTTGGCCGTCACGCAACGTCAGTACCGCACTTTTAAAAAAGTTATTTTTCAATGGGACTCCAATAGCGCTGGTATTACAAGTTTACCTGGGAGGCCAAAAAGTGAGCGGTTCAGTCTATAACCACAAGATCTGTACCGCCATCTAAAGTCAGCAGTTATGAGGTTTATGTTGCAAAGCTGTAGCACAAAACTCATAACTAAAGTGTTAAAAAGTACACTAACAACCATAAACTACATATAGGAGATAATTTCAGCCCAGTAAGAGTCCAGCTTAGTGCAGGACCACCAGATGTGTGTGATTGTGCCCTCCTCCCCGCACTCCCTCCAAGACTTTCCCGATGTTGACCTATAAATGCGTTGCAATCTTGCAGGTGTAAGGTACCACCTGGAGATGTATTTATAGCTCGATTCCTGTATTCTAACAGAAATTGAGGATTTTTTGGTGGCCTAGAAAGCTGTCTGCCATTCATGGAATGTAATGTATGTGTTTAGTTCCCTCTCCCATGCCTTAACATAGGATGGGAGGGTGTGTTCATTTTCTAGTGCTAGAACTTTATATAATTTTGAAATAGCATGTCTTGGGGCTGTTTTCTGAGTAGACAGAGCTTTGTCCTGATGTGTGGATATGTAATGGGTGATTTGGGCATATGTGAACCAATTTATTGTGGTATTAGGCATTTGTTCCTGTATTTCCTTAATTGTCTTAAGTTTGTGTTTGTCTGTCAGGACGGAAACTACTCTTTCCACTAAGCGTGAGGCTCTGTTCAGACTATTTTCCTTAAGGTTTCATGGCAATGCAGGATTGTTATAGATTGGTGTAAGCGGTGAGTGGACACTAGATATATGCATTGAGGTATTTAATATCTTGTCCCAGGTTTGAAAAAAGTCAGAGAACAAAGGGTACTCCATCGCTACCTTTGGTCTGTTTTGTGTAGTAAGCCAGGCCATCAGGCCTGCATTATCTGTGTTGAGGATGTCGCAGTCCAGTTGGGTCCACACTCTATTCGGGTCATTTTGGCACCAGTCTAGTAATCTATTTAACGTGATCGCTTTCTTATAGTCGGCTATGTGTGGGACTCCCAGCCCGACCCTGTCTTTTGGTAGATAAAGCATTCGTCTTGCCACCCTAGGTTTAATCTCTCTCCAAATGTATTGGTTTGGTTTATGAGTCCTTGTATCTTATCTAGGTAATTCACTGGAAGGGGGATGGGCTTAGTTTGTAGAAGGGAGAGTAATCTGGGCAGAACATTCATTTTTTCAACTCCAATGCGCCCCAGTCAGGAAATTGATTTATTTCTCCAGCTGGAAAGGTCTGCTATTAGACTATGTTCTAGTTTTTTGTACAGGGAGTGCAGAATTATTAGGCAAATGAGTATTTTGACCACATCATCCTCTTTATGCATGTTGTCTTACTCCAAGCTGTATAGGCTCGAAAGCCTACTACCAATTAAGCATATTAGGTGATGTGCATCTCTGTAATGAGAAGGGGTGTGGTCTAATGACATCAACACCCTATATCAGGTGTGCATAATTATTAGGCAACTTCCTTTCCTTTGGCAAAATGGGTCAAAAGAAGGACTTGACAGGCTCAGAAAAGTAAAAAATAGTGAGATATCTTGCAGAGGGATGCAGCACTCTTAAAATTGCAAAGCTTCTGAAGCGTGATCATCGAACAATCAAGCGTTTCATTCAAAATAGTCAACAGGGTCGCAAGAAGCGTGTGGAAAAACCAAGGCGCAAAATAACTGCCCATGAACTGAGAAAAGTCAAGCGTGCAGCTGCCAAGATGCCACTTGCCACCAGTTTGGCCATATTTCAGAGCTGCAACATCACTGGAGTGCCCAAAAGCACAGGGTGTGCAATACTCAGAGACATGGCCAAGGTAAGAAAGGCTGAAAGACGACCACCACTGAACAAGACACACAAGCTGAAACGTCAAGACTGGGCCAAGAAATATCTCAAGACTGATTTTTCTAAGGTTTTATGGACTGATGAAATGAGAGTGAGTCTTGATGGGCCAGATGGATGGGCCCGTGGCTGGATTGGTAAAGGGCAGAGAGCTCCAGTCCGACTCAGACGCCAGCAAGGTGGAGGTGGAGTACTGGTTTGGGCTGGTATCATCAAAGATGAGCTTGTGGGGCCTTTTCGGGTTGAGGATGGAGTCAAGCTCGACTCCCAGTCCTACTGCCAGTTTCTGGAAGACACCTTCTTCAAGCAGTGGTACAGGAAGAAGTCTGCATCCTTCAAGAAAAACATGATTTTCATGCAGGACAATGCTCCATCACACGCGTCCAAGTACGCCACAGCGTGGCTGGCAAGAAAGGGTATAAAAGAAGAAAATCTAATGACATGGCCTCCTTGTTCACCTGATCTGAACCCCATTGAGAACCTGTGGTCTATCATCAAATGTGAGATTTACAAGGAGGGAAAACAGTACACCTCTCTGAACAGTGTCTGGGAGGCTGTGGTTGCTGCTGCACGCAATGTTGATGGTGAACAGATCAAAACACTGACAGAATCCATGGATGGCAGGCTTTTGAGTGTCCTTGCAAAGAAAGGTGGCTATATTGGTCACTGATTTGATTTGTTTTGTTTTTGAATGTCAGAAATGTATATTTGTGAATGTTGAGATGTTATATTGGTTTCACTGGTAAAAATAAATAATTGAAATGGGTATATATTTGTTTTTTGTTAAGTTGCCTAATAATTATGCACAGTAATAGTCACCTGCACACACAGATATCCCCCTAAAATAGCTATAACTAAAAACAAACTAAAAACTACTTCCAAAACTATTCAGCTTTGATATTAATGAGTTTTTTGGGTTCATTGAGAACATGGTTATTGTTCAATAATAAAATTAATCCTCAAAAATACAACTTGCCTAATAATTCTGCACTCCCTGTAGTTGGCTTGAAAAATTACTTGGATGTCTGGTGATAGATATATACCTGTCAGGGTGCCAGGAATCAGACTGAGACAAGAAGTGCAACAATAATCACACCTTTATTAATAGCAACAAAAATAATAAAAAGTCCACAAGTCAAATAACAAGCCAGGAATCAAAACCATAACTGGTAGTCAGACGAGCCAAGTCAGGAGCCAAAGGGAATAGTCAGACGAGCTATAATCAGGAACAAGGAGAACAGCAGAGTCAGGAACAAGCCAGGGATCAGGAACCAGGAGGGACGTCAGACAGCCAGGTAATACACAGGAGCTCTCACAAACAGGTCTGAGACAATGCAAGGGCAAAGCATACTGAACAGAGGCCCTTTAAATAATAAGTGATGACATCACAATTCTGAGACTGCATCCTGTCTCACACGGATGATGTACACCAGTCTGGCCATAAAAGGAAATGCAGGAAATGAGCAGCATCACACAGTATGCACTAGAGTCAGGAAGAGAGGTGAGTAAAATGGCTGCCAGCAGCACATGGCAAACAGATCAGGGAAAAAACCCTGACAATACCCAAATATTTCATTTTTACCTGTAGCCTTTGCAGAGGTCATTTTTGTAGAAAATTGGGTAGATGATCTGGTTTATACGTGATGTTTAGAAGTTCCAATTTGTTCCAATTTGGTTTTGGTGAAAATTCAAAACTCTGCCAAACTCTACAAATGCCTCTACGGTCCTAGGCACAGATGTATCAACATCTGTAAGAGTGAGAAGAACATCATCGGCATACAATGCCATTTTGTGTTCACGTGATTTAATTTGGATTTCCTTAATTTGGTCATTCAAGCAAATTTTTTGTGCTGGGGCCTCGATAATGATCGCGAATAGTATAGGTGAGAGCGGGCACCCCTGTTCATACCATTTTGTATACGAAATTTACCTGATAGAAGACCCTTTACCCAGACCTGGGCAGTTGGGTTATTATATAACAGAAAGATTTTTGATGCGTCTGAGCATAAACTATTAGTTGGAGTACCTTTAAGGTGTTGTCCTGGGCCTCCCTTCCTGGCACAAAGCCCACCTGATTGGGGTGGATCAACATGGGGAGAAATGTATTTATCCTAGTGGTTAAAATGTTGGCATATATTTTTATGTCCAAATTCAGTAGGGAGATGGGTCTGAAGTTTTCAGGTCTGTCTGGTGTCTTGCCTGGTTTTGGGAAGACTGTTATATATGCCCCAATATATGCTCTGTAAAGCCTCTTTCTGCTGGGATTAAATTAAACATAGACGTTAGTGGATGCAGTAGGTGGTGCATATATGTTTTATAGTATTTAATGCTTAGACAATCAGGTCCTGGGCTCTTCCTGTTGGACATGTTTTTTATGGATAGTTTGATTTCCTCTGCTGTAATTGGGGCATCCATTTTTTTTTTTCGCCATCAGTTTGTTCCATTGTATGCCACTATCATTACTCAGGTTATACCGTGTCTCATAGTAAGACCTAAAAGTCTCTGCTATGGTCTTGCTATCTTTATGTGTTGAGCCTTCTTTGTCTGTAATTTTGTATATGTGGGTGTTCAGTTGCTTGCGTTTGAGGGCTTTCACCAATGATGAGCCTACCTTGTCATTTAGGTCAAAGTTTTTCTGCTTGAGGTGGGCTGATGTACGTTGATAATTTTTTGTGAGATGTGTGTTGAGATCTTCTCTGGACCAAAGAAGAGATTTCAATGTATCCTCTAAAGTAGGGTGTTTCTTATGCTCTGTCTCCCAGTACCTAATCTAGTGTATAATTTAGAAATTGTCTATTATTCCTATTTTCTCTCACCCTATGTTTAATAAATTATCCTCTTATCATGCATTTGTGAGCCTCCCACACTGTAATTTGGGAAACAGAGTCACTAATGTTTTCCCGGAAATAGTGTACTAAGGTCGTGTCAATGTCTAATTTGGTCAGAGGGTTATCTAATATGGTTTCATCAAGTCTCTAAATGAGGGGGAGTACGGGTGAGGTGGGCCAGTTCATTTTACATTGAACTGGTGAATGATCAGACCATGTGAGCAGAAGGATAGTAGCATTATCTATCAATGACAAACCTAATTGGTCTCTCAAAATGTAGTCTATCCTAGAATATGTGGGTGTGAGTAAAATGTATAGTCCTGTACATCAGGGTTCACAGTCCTCCAGATGTTCTGTAGTTTCAGAAGTTGAATTTGTGAGTGTATTGTCTTTATGGTACGTTTAGGCGTGAAGGATATACCTGTGGAGGTGACTATTGTGGGGTCTAGTGGTAAGTTAAAATCCCCACCCATAAATAGCATTCCCTTTGTATGTTCAAGCATTAATTGAGTGACTTGTTTGAAAAGTATGTGCTGTCCCATGTTCGGGAGAGATACATTCACAAATGTGACAAGGTTATTGAATAAGTGACCAGAGACTATGATATATCTGCCGTTTGGGTCTTTTATTACCTTTGTAGGTTGAAATTGCATTGGATTGCTAAATAGACTCCCCATGCTGCCCTTTTTCTCTTTACCAGATGTGAGAAAGGCTGTTTTAAACCTCTTGTGTATATATGTTGGCTCCCCCCTTCTGGAAGTGTGTCTCCTGAATAAAAATGATGTCTGAGGCATGGTGTAATTGGTCAAAGGCAATTGATCTCTTCTCTGGGCTATTCAGGCCCTTTGCATTTATAGAGATCAGTGTAATGGGTTTAGCACTTAGCTCTGAGCCTCTCTCCATTTTGTTGGAGCTTGGTAAGCAGTTAGGTATAGGAAACAGGGGGTAAGTAGTACTAGAATTTATAGTGTGTGGTCACGGTCCTATATGTGTTTCTGAGTGTGACAGGGCTCCGCCAACTAATGACAGGTGTCCTCAGTGAGTGTGTTGGTGATGCGTGTTTTTGTCAATGCCTTAGAATCTCTATCCACTCTTTACAGATACAGTAAATATATCTTTATGCTATATTAAAAGGTAATGAAAAAATGGCAGTTGAATATTTACCACCTGGAGTAATCTGATCAAAACACTCAACAACAAATAAATAACAGTAACAATATTGGAATCTTAACTATGCAAGATGTAATAAAACATATGACCTGTTGCCTTTTCATGTAACATGAAAGTCCCAGCAAGGTGTGTTGTTCATTTTAGGCACTCTCCAATTGGTTCTGTAGTACAGCTAGGCGCTGCTTTTGATGTGGTATCGTCTTGTCTTTGGTTTGCTCCTGGTGTCATTCTGGTTCACCCTGAAAATGATTGGTGCTCCATTGTGTCCCGTGCTTGCATTTCAGGTGATTTGATAGTGATCCTTAAAGTTTCACAAAAGCACTCCAGGTCCTCTTGGTTTCGGAAGATAGCACTGGCATCCCCTTTAGTAGCTATTATACTGACCGGCAAGCCCCACTGGTATTGGATATTTTGATCTTGTAGTGTCTTAGTGATGCAGCTGAGGTCTCTCCTCTTCTGCAAAGTGGCAGGGCTCAGGTCGGCAAAAATTTGTATTCTGTTTCCTGCATGTGACAGTTCTTTCCCTTTGTCTAGCATACTTCAAGATGTCCTCTTTATCTTTAAAGTGCAACATTTTCAGGATGACATCCCTGGGGGGCACCTTGGGGGTGGTATTGCCCGCAGGGCCCTATGCGCTCTCTTAATGTGTAAGTCAGGCGTATTTTCGCCACCTCTAAGAGTCCGAAATAGGCTATGTAGGCATCCCTCTAGTGCCGTTGGCTGCAAGCTCTCTGGAATTCCCCTGATGTGGAGATTGTTCCTCCTGTCCCAGTTATCTAAATCTTCCACTTTTTCAAGTAGATGTTGTATAGTTTCCTCTTGTTCATATGCCATTCGGGATACCATTGGAATATCATTGTAAGTAACGTTATGATTTTCTTCTAAATTTGTGACCCTCTGTGTTACCCTTGTAAGGTCCCTCTTTATCTCTCCATACCAGCTCTTCATCTCTGTCATTAAGTCCTTTACATCATCTTTAGTGCAGAGTGACTTCAAATCATCTCTAGTTATGTCTACTGGGTTTGTAGCTTGAGAGGTTTTGCTCGCTGTGTTTGCCATCTGTGGGCTAGAGGTTTCAGAGGGGGCTAATTGTGCAGTTTCTGACTGCTTCAAGTAGTTTTGCATTGTCCGGGTATTAGGTGTGGTGTCTGGTTTGTTAGACCTTTGCCCTGGCATATCAGAATGTATTATTGTGGTGCCACCTTGTTCCGGTATAAATGTGTTATGTATATGTGTTCAGAGACTCCCTAGCAATTTCTGTTAACCTTTAAACACCAATGTGCACTCCTGGTGCTGTCTTTTTGTTTGTTTATTGCAGCTGCTGAGGTATATGTGTACTGTGTGCCTTATAGAGCCCCCTCAGTCCTTTGGCTGGTCTGTAATGTTGCTTTGCTTAAAGTTGATAGTTGTATTATTTTAATAGAATAGTTGTCAGATCACTTAAGGAGAAGGTGGGATACATGCGGTTTTGCGATGCAGCCTTTAAGTACTATTGCTGTGCTGCTCCCTCTATGACTGATTGCTATCCAAGTAATGCGCTCACCTCATTCACAGGAGCAGATGGCTTAGTTTCTAAGTTCACAGGCTGTTTGGGAATTTCAGCTGTGCGGTCCGACCAATCTCATGTACCAGGGCGTTTGTGGTTCTTGCATCCGCAGCTTATCCGCTGCAGCCATCCTGTTTCCACTGCTTTATATACACCAACCATTCCTGTATCAGTTGCATGGTGTCTTTTCTAAAATGGAGCGGTGTCTTCTCCCCGGCGTGTCAGCTATGCTTTGCAAGTTGCAGTTCCTAGATGTAGGCAGCCTTTTTCAGCTCCGTTTTCAGGCTATAACCTCCAGACTGTTTTGCCTGCTGTTTGATGCTATGGGAATGATTGTTGTCAGCTATTTTTATCAGGTATCGCAGACGTGGGCCTAGGAGCTATTCATTTAAGTGGCCATCTCTCTAAGCGGCCAAGCTCTGCCCCCCAGTGTTAGGGTTTTTTTAAGGGTTTTTTGGGTGGGTTTTATTTTTAGCTTAGGGTTTGGGCACTTCGTAAAAGAGCTGATTGCCATTTTCAGGGCATGGCAAAAGAGCTAAATGCCCTTTAAAGGCAATGCCCATCAAAATGCCCTTTTTAGGGCAATGATTAGCTTAGGTTTATTTAGATAGGTTTTTATTTGGGGGTTTGGTTGAGTGGGTGGTGGGTTTTACTGTTGGGGGGTTGTTGGTATTTTTTCAACAAGTAAAAGAGCTGATTTCTTTGGGGCAATGCCCCACAAAAGGCCCTTTTAAGGGCTATTGGCAGTTTAGTGTAGGCTAGGGTTTTTTTTTATTTTGGGAAGACTTTTGTATTTTGATAGGGCTATTAGATTAGGAGTAATTCGATTTTATTTTTGATAATTTTGTTTTTTATTTTTTTGTAATTTAGTGTTAATTGTTTTCGTAATTTAGATAATTGTATTTTATTAATTTAATTTATTTTATTTTATTGTAATGTTAAGTTTTAGTGTAAGGCAGGTTAGGTTTTATTTTACAAGTAACTTTGTATTTATTTTAGCTAGGTAGTTAGTAAATAGTTAATAACTATTTACTAACTAGTCTACCTAGTTAAAATAAATACAAACTTACCTGTGAAATAAAAATAAAACCTAAGCTAGCTACAATATAACTATTAGTTATATTGTAGCTAGCTTAGGTTTTATTTTATAGGTAAGTATTTAGTTTTAAATAGGAATTATTTAGGTAATAATTGCAAGTTTTATTTAGATTTATTTTAATTATATTTAAGTTAGGGGGGTTAGGGTTAGATTTAGGCTTAGGGTTACGTTAGGGTTAGGTTTATTTAGTGTTAATGATGTGGGAGGCCAGAGGTTTAGGGGTTAATAACTTTAGTATAGTGGCGGTGACATTGGGGGTGGCAGATTAGGGGTTAATAACTGTAATGTAGGTAGTGGCGATATCAGGAGCGGCAGATTAGGGTTTTATTTAGGCGGCGGCGATGTTAGGGGCAGCAGATTAGGGGTATTTAGACTTGGTTTTTATGTCAGGGTGTTAGGTTTAAATATAACTTTTTCTTTCTTTCCCCATAGACATCAATGGGGCTGCGTTACAGAGTTTTTTTATTCCGCGATCGCAGGTGTTCAGGCAGCTCAACGCAACCATATCGCCCGCGCAAGCCAGGTTTTACAACACCTGTAACAGCAGCGCTATAGGGAGGTTAAATACAGCCGTTTTTGTGGCTGTCGTTAATTTCCCTATAGCGCTCAAAACTTATAATCTAATTACCTAAAAGCCATCCTTCGGAAATCACTCAATCCTCAAACTTCCTATATATCCCAGACTGACGCAAAATATAGGAATCATGGCCGGACCCAGGGAAGTTGGAATGGACACTGATTATTTTAATGTTATGATCACACACCATCTGAATGTTAAGAGAATGGTACTGTTTTCTATTACGGTAAACTTCTTCACGTTCACATGCCGGTTTTACTGCAACGTGTGTGCAATTGATTGCTCCAAGTACATTGGGCATTCCGGACATGCTATAAAGTTGGACTTCACAGATTGCCACTCTACAGGAGTCAATGGAAGGCATACATAGTGGAAAAACCACCATAAATGCGTTGATAACTTTTGTAAGGTGCCTAGAAAATGCAGACTGGCTTATGCCCATTATGACTCTAGACACAGTCTGGAAAGAACCCGTCGCAAAAAGTGTGATGCTGCTAACAGTTTTAAAAGTCCGGGTATGGCTTATGAACCCACCATCATTGTCTCAAGGTATTCCGCTATTTTATTGTAAAGGTCCATTATGGCCTCTCTATCCAAACGGAATCTCTGGATAACCTCATGATCAGAAAGGGCTTCAAAACCCATACGAGGGAGGAAAACTTGGGAATCTCCTTCTTCAACCTCTCCTTATTTGAAATTCATTATTTTCAACAGGTGCCTGTATAGCCCTTCTTCGTCGTAATTGAGTAAATTGAAAGATAAATAAATGTAAAAGAGTCTCCATCTTCATTCACTGCTGGCAAACAAATAATGGATTCTGATTTGTCTATCCGCTTATTTTGACTATTCAACCTGGCGTCAGTCTGATACCCCCTATAGTTTTCTATTGTGTTTGCTACCTAAATGGTTGTGAAGCAAATTACACTAAGTTAACGTGAAAGATTGAGTGAACGGATTGGTTGTAACATTGATAATTTCCGTTAATAGCTGATTTTATGATGGTTTAGTATGTTAAAAAAAGGGTTCGGATCAAGTAGTTGCGGAAAAGTACTATCGCAGATGATAAAAAGTGGATTATAAATTTGATTGCGGCTTGGTACATATGGTTTTTAATCCGCGCGTTAATTTTTTACGTAAAAATACACTTGAAAGGTCACTTTGATGCTTAGTACATGGTGCCCTATCTGTCTTAATATGTATGTCTTTTTTTTATCAGTATATAATTTATTTGTCTTTAATACATCCTACCTACCTATTTATTTACTTGTTTGTTTGTTTGTCTGACTGATATATTTAGTCTATACACCTAAGAGCTTTCATAGCGTATAAAAAAGACACATCACAATCTGTCAGTAAGGAACTTATGTGCAGCTGGGCAAGATCTGCTTAAATTGTATTGCAATTAAAAATGTAACCTGAAGCTATCAAATATGTTCTTGCACCTGTGCTTAATGTTGTGTAGTGTATTAATAAATAATACATTGAAGCATATACTATATTTTCATGAGTGTTTAAGCAATATATGTCACAATAAAAAGTGTATATGATCAGTGCTGATTCATGTTCATAGAGTTACACAAATGAGCAATATTTGGTATTATTTTTTTTCCTCTTCTGATGTTTTATAGCTCCTTTAGAATCTCCTTTCAACTACCAGGTTTACGATCAGACTGTAAAAGTACAATAGAATGCCTTTGTTCATAGGTAGGGGTTCCATATATCCTCTAAATTAAAATATGCTGCTTGCATCTAAATAATAATAGGCTGCTTGTATCTAAATAATAATATGCTGCTTGCAAAGGATTATGTGAGCCCTATATAAGGTTTAAGTTGAGCAATAAAGGAATTCTCATGTAGGTTTCTGAGAATTTCTGGTGGTATTTGAAACTACTGTATAAAGTGGGCACATTCACTAATCCTGTATTATGATAAACTAAAGGTAAAATCCAGAACCATTCTTCAAATCATAATTGTATCAGAAAGCTCCAGTAAATTACATTACAGTAAATGTGCTAAAAGTATACTTGAAATGCTAGATAGCGTTCATGGGTTTAGTGTAGATAGCATTTATGTTTTAATAGATATTGAATAGGGGATAGGAACACTCATAGTTTTAATAAATGTGTTTTTTTCCAATTTTTTTTTACTATTTTGTAAACAAAAGTTAACACCAAGAGGCCTATTTATCAAGCCGTCAACTGTGCTGCATTCGCCGGCACCAATACGCTCGCCTGACATCGTCTAACATCGCGGCCGCGGACCTGAATACGCTCTCCAAATTTAACAAAAAAGCTGTCAAAAAGCTGCGCACTAAGTACGGGGCAATGAGCAGCGGACTGTTGTCAACTAACAGTCATCAATCTCGCTGCTATTCGGCTTTTTAACAGCTTTATTCGTATACTGTCACTAAACACCACAACTCTAATAAACTTATTAACCCCTATCCCGCCGCTCACGGAGTCCACCGCAAGTAAATAAAGTTATTAACCCCTAAACAGCCAGCTCCCCACATCGCCATAAACTAAATTGACCTATTAACCCCTAAACCTAACAACCCGCTAACTGTACATTAAACATTAACTCATCCCTATCTTATAATAAATTTAAACTTACCTTTAGATTTAGATTAAACTATATTAAACTAATAATTAACCTACCCTAACTGTTATACTAAAATTACATTAAACTATATTAAACTAATAATTAATCTACCCTGTTATACTAAAATTACATTAAACTATATTAAACTAATAATAAATCTACCCTAACTATTAGACTAAAATAACATTAAACTATATTTAACTAATAATTAATCTATCCTAACTATTAAACTAAAATTACATTAAACTATATTAAATTAATAATTAATCTACCCTGTTATACTAAAATTACATTAAACTACAAATTAAATTAACTATATTATATATTTACAAACCTAACCCTACTCAAATAATTTAAATCTACACTAAAAATTACTAAGTTACAAAAAACTAACAACTAAGTTACAAAAAATAACACACTAAGTTACAAAAAAAAAATACTAAGTTACACAAAATAAAAAATAAATTAGCCAATAGGATTGAGCTCGCATTCTATTGGCTGATTGGATCAGCGAATAGGATGAAAGCTCAATCCTATTGGCTGATTGCAACAGCCAATAGGATTTTTTCAACCATAATTCTGATTGGCTGATAGAATTTTATCAGCCAATCGGAATCTAAGGGACGCCATCTTGGATGACGTCATTTAAAGGAACCTTCATTCGGGAAGAAGACGTCGAACTAAGAGGATGCTCTGCTTCGGATGTCTTGAAGATGGAGCCGCTCCACGCCGGATGGATGAAGATAGAAGATGCCGTCTGGGTGAAGACTTCTGCGGGCTTGGATGAAGACTTCGGCCGCTTTGATGAAGACTTCTGCCGGCTTCTTGGAGGATGGATGTCGGATCTTCAAAATTGTAAGTGAATCTTCAGCGGTTAGTGTTAGGATTTTTTAAGGGTGTATTGGGTGGGTTTTATTTATAGATTAGGGGTTTTGGCTGCAATAGAGCTAAATGCCCTTTTAAGGGCAATGCCCATCCAAATGACCTTTTCAAGGCAATGGGGAGCTTAGGTTTTTTTAGTTAGGTTTTTATTTGGGGGGGTTGGTTGTGTGGGTAGTGGGTTTTACTGTTGGGGGGGTATTTGTATTTTTTATTTACAGGTAAAAGAGCTGATTTCTTTGGGGCAATGCCCTGCAAAAGGCCCTTTTAAGGGCTATTTGTAGTTTATTGTAGGTTAGGGTTTTTTTATTTTGGGGGTGCTTTTTTATTTTCATAGGGCCCTTAGATTAGGTGTAATTAGTTTAAATCTTTTATAATTTATTTTTTATTTTGTGTAACTTAGTGTTTATTTTTTTTGTAATTTAGTGTTTGTTATAGTAATTTAGTGTAGATTTAAATTATTTGAGTAGGGTTAGGTTTTTAACTATATAATATATTTAATTTAATTTATAGTTTAATGTAATTTTAGTATAACAGTTAGGGTAGGTTTAATTATTAATTTAATATATTTTATTGTAATTTAGTCTAACATTTAGGGTAGATTAATTATTAGTTTAATATAGTTTAATGTAAT
The DNA here is from genome assembly GCF_027579735.1 of Bombina bombina. NCBI lineage: Eukaryota > Metazoa > Chordata > Amphibia > Anura > Bombinatoridae > Bombina > Bombina bombina. Next base: position 280,860,569 of record NC_069499.1, read on the forward strand.
TTTAGTATAACAGTTAGGCTAGATTAATTATTAATTTAATATAGTTTAATGTAATTTTAGTATAACAGGGTAGGTTAATTATTAGTTTAATATAGTTTAATGTAATTAAGTCTAACAGTTAGGGTAGATTAATTATTAGTTTAATATAGTTTAATTTAAATCTAAAGGTAAGTTTAAATTTATTATAAGATAGGGATGAGTTAATATTTCATATAAAGATAGTGGGTTGTTAGGTTTAGGGGTTAATAGTTTAATTTAGTTTATGGCGATGTGGGGGGCTGGCGGTTTAGGGGTTAATAGGTTTAGTAAGTGCTAGTGATATGGGAGGCCAGGGGTTTAGGGGTTATTACATTTATTTAGTTGTGGTGGGCTCTGGAAGCGGCGGAATAGGGGTTAATAACTTTATGTAGGTGGCGGCGGAGTAGGGTCGGAAGATTAGGGGTTAATAAGTAAAATGTAGGTGGCAGCGGTGTCAGGGCGGCAGATTAGGAGTTAATAAGTATAATGTAGGTGACGGCAGTGTCGGGGCGGCAGATTAGGGTTTAATAAGTATAATGTAGGTGGCGGCGGTGTAGAGGGCAGCAGAATAGGGGTGTTTAGACTCGGGGTACATGTTAGGGTGTTAGGTGTAAACATAACTTTTATTCTACCATAGAAATCAATGGGATATCAGGCAGCAGCGAACATAACCTTTCGCTGCTTTCAGACTCCCATTGATTCCTATGGCATCCGCCGCCTCCAGGGCGGCAGATTGAAAACCAGGTATGCTGGGCCGGAATAGTGGCGAGCGTACCTGGTAGAAATTTTATAACTAGTAAAAGTAGTCAGATAGTGCCGAATTTGCATTCGGAACATCTTTAATGACGTAAGCATCGATCTGTGTCAGACGGAGTCCGTCGGATCGTATGTTATATCACAAATTTCTACTTTTGCCGGTCTGTAGGCTTTGATAACTAAGGGGAATCAGGCTCGCCACAATTACGCTGCAGAATTTCAGCGTATTTGCGGTTGACGGCTTGATAAAAAGGCCTCCAAAAATGTGATTCATTTTCTCAATTATTTTTTCAATAAAAAAATAAATAAATAACTACTTAATTTTATATATATATATATATATATATATATATATATATATATATATAATGGGCTAAGTGCGGAGCAAAAAAACTTAATTTACCCATTGTCCTGAAAGGGACATCTGGATGGGCACTGTCCTTAAAAATGCATTCAGCTCTTTAGTTGCCCAATAAATTAAAATTTCCTAATCTAAAAAAAAAAACACAACAAAACCCCCCCAAAACTAACACTAACCCCAAAGTTGGAACTCACCGATGATGAAAGGCGGCGCTACATCTTCATCCATCTTCATCTTGGTGGAGGTCCATCTTCTAACTTCATCCCAGTGGCAGTGGCAAGCTTGACAGTGATGGCAGCGGCAACGTTGGTTGTCCTCTTCAGACCTTCAACACGGAGGTCCTCTTCATGCGGTCTCCATCCACACACTGTGTAAATAGTAAATGCGAGGTACCCCTTTTATATACGGGTGCCCTTGCATTCCTATTGACTGATTTTGAATCTTCAAATTCAAATCAGCCAATAGAATGAAAGGAAAAAGCTTTTTTTCACTTTTTTGTCTCCATTGATTTCTATGGGGGAAAACTCTGCTTAGGATTTTTTCGCTTTTTGGTTACAGCTAACACAAATGCTTTTATTTCAACTTGTAATACCAGCTGAACCCAACAAGAGCAAAAAACGCTAGCAATGTTTTCGCTAAGGGAAAAAAATATTTACTGTGGCACTTGTAAATCTAGCCCTTTGTTTCAAAATTTATATCAGGAATGACCCACTGGCAGCCCATATGTGGCCCTCTGCACTAGCTTTTGTTGAACCTCAGAAAACCTGAACTAAGAATGAGAGCCATAGTTTTTATAGCCCCAGGAAAAAGCGGAACTGAAAATGTAAGAGGGTAAAAGAGCCTTCTGGAGGGAGGAACAGAAAACAGATATCTTGTATCACTGGGCAATTTCAGGAAATACATTATTATGTGTATTTAATTGATATGCATTCCTTAGGGCTTCTAAAATTTTGATCTGTGGCACCCATGTGTTAGGAAGTTGGCTATATCTGATTAATACTAAATATTGCTTTAATCAACTTTTAGTTGCAATAGACATGCACATACAGGTATATATTTAAAATACCCTATTTTAAAGGATATTGGGCAACTTTAAAAGTGCAAGAAAAAAGGAATAGGTGTACATATACAAAGCTCCTTTAGGGGGCGCTCTATACAAAATAAAATATACAACAAAAGAAAAAAACACACATGAGAGCAAAACAAATCAAATAATGCAAAAGTCCATAAAAGATCCTAATAAAAAGGCAGCTCAGTAAAATTAATGTCCATAATATAAAATGGATCCAATACAAATGCAAATTCATAAATATTCCACTTTGGACCTTCATTGCTTTTGATTAGATAGCTTTCCCTATACAATATGTGTGTTTCTTATAACACATGCACACAACTTTATCAATGGTTGATTGCCTCTGGTTTGAAGAGACAGTCTTTCCCACATGATACGTGTGTTTCCCCCTCATGATATAGCTGGCCGGCTTTAATCTTTGCATGCTTGTGAGGGGTCTTTATCTCATAATAATAATATTATTAATGAGGTTTTTAGCACTTTAGTCCAGTGCTGGACATTTCATGTGTGTGATTTTAACATGTGTGTTTGTTTTCTATTTGTTTTCTATTTTCTTGGGTGGGGGATGAGATTCCACTCCTGCTCCTATTTCCTTTTTTGTAATAAAGCGCAGTTTTTTCCAGTGCAGCCTTGGTCCTTCTTTAACAGTTTAACGTTTCATGGTTACTGTTCTTCCTTTCTTATTTTATAAGTATGTATATATATATATATGTACCTATCCTATAGATATAAAGGTATAGATATATATTCTACATTAACATTATCATATGTATATAGAAATAAATATTTAAGAATGTAAAATGTGTGTAACATATTTTGGGTTTCATGTTTTAGTTCTAAAGCAGTGTCTGGTTAGCGCACATCAAGAATGAATTATCTTAAGTGCGTTATGTAAATATTAAACAAATAATAATAATAGTGAATCATTTTTATAAATACTGTAAACTATTTTTCAATATTTTATATTTAAAAAATACGTAACGCACCCTAAGATAACTCATGTTGGGTTAGTGCAATTGAAGAATTATTGTTTCTTCATGTATGCTAAGGTGCATTTTGTATTAAATATAAAATATTAATAATTAATGTAAATAATTATTATAAACATACTAAAAAATGCATACAATACAATTCATACAATATACTGAATATATATATAAAGGATATAAGGAGGCACTCTGGTCTTTTAACAAGTGAAATTTATATATAATACAGTATCTATAATAATTATTAATAATTATTACTTACATGAAACCCCAAAATATCTCTTTCATGATTCAGATTAGGATTTTAAACAACTTTCCAGTTTACATCTATTCTCTAATTTTCTTCATTCTCTTGGTATACTTTGTTGAAGAAGTGACAATGAATCACGGGGAGCTAGTTAACACGTTGGGGCATATTTATCAAGCTCCGTATGGAGCTTGATGCCCTGTGTTTCTGGCGAGCCTGTAGGCTCGCCAGAAACAGCAGTTATGAAGCAGGCGGACAGACATTGCTGGAAATCAACCCGATCGAGTACGATCGGGTTGATTGAAGCCCCCCTGCTGGCGGCTCATTGGCCGCGAGTCTGCAGGGGGCAGAGTTGCACCAGCAGCTCTTGTGAGCTGCTGGTGCAATGCTGAATACGGCGAGCGTATTGCTCGCCGTATTCAGCGAGGTCTGCACTGTCGGATCAGGTCCGCCAGACTTTCATAAATAGGGGCCATTGGGTGAGCCAATAACAAGAGGCATAAATGTATGTATGTATGTATGGGGTACTTGTAAAGCGTGGCTAGTCACCCGTAAGGGTCTCAAGGCGCTGCTCATTTTATCGACCTCGGAAGGATGAAAGGCTGAGTGGACCTCGCCGGGGACCGAACCTGCAACCATTGGGTTGCTACAGAGCTCAGCCACAGTGCCTTAGCATGCTGTCTGGCAATGTGCAGTTACCAATCAGCAGCTCCTGAGCCTACCTAGGTAAAAGATACCAAGAGAATTAAGCAAATTGAATAACAGAAGTAAATTTGTTTAAAATCTATATGAAAAGCTTCTTATGCCTTTAATATATATATTTTTTTTTTATATTTACATAACGCACTTTAAGATGTGCGCTAACCAGACATTGTATTAGACCTAATATACATTCCAATGTTCTTCTCAGAGAAAAAATAATAATTTGTATTTTATATATATAAATATATATATAATTATGTTTATTTTCCTGTAAGTGAATAACATTTCCTGTATGTAAAATACTTACAGTAACTGCCCAGTAAAACGCATTATTAAATATTAGTATATAATTATCTTTATATATATATATATATATATATATATATATATATATATATATATATATATATACAGTATATATATATATAATTCCAAAACAGAGTAATACATTGCTAGTTAATATAGATAACCCACTTTTAAATGTCAGTACTGTCTTTTGAGTACAAATCTCTCCTTCTTTTAATCCCAAACCATCAAATCACATGTGAAGGGGGAAGTGTAGATAAAAAGAAAGGTGTTTCTCACTCGCAGCCTAATCCCAGGTGTATAAAGGAGTCCACTTAGGTAAGGTAAAATCTAAAACAGAAGAGGGAAGGGCGCACAGCAAAAAAAAGGCCTTCCTAGTGTAGTATGTCAAATAACTTGAAAATAGTTCAAAACAATGTAGCCAATTGAACACTCACGTGTAACAACGTCAGCTCTTATGAGGTATGAATGAAGCTCTGTGTGGCATATAGCCACTGTGGATCTCAGCTCCCTTTCCCTCAAGGACCCAATCATTTGTTCTTTTTTTGCAGGTGTAGTCCTCACCTCCCCAACAGAAGGTTAACTGTTTCAGGAGGGAGGTCAAAATCCTGTTCCCAAACGATCTTTGTGTGGCCATTTGGTGCAAATTGTAGAGGGGATGAGGGGTATGGGCTTACAGGGATCCTAAATGAACCAGTTGTTTTAAAAAATCTTTATTGTCTTCACATATGTACAAATAAATGTGCACATTGGTACTGTTAAAAATGCTATACAAGCGGTTCAAATAAAAAAATCACTCCAATTGCTGGAGAAACTGAAAATCGTGCCATAGCACCAGTATTTATGTTTAGGCTAGTGAGGGGGCATGGCCTGATGCATTTCGCAACTAGTGATGTCGCAAACAGTTCTGCCGCGAATAGTTTGCAGCGAACATAGCATGTTCACGTTCGCAGCTGACGGCGAACATATGCAATGTTCGATCCGCCCCCTATTCGTCATCATTGAGTAAACTTTGACCCTGTAGCTCACAGTCAAAAGACACATTCCAGCCAATCAGCAGCAGACACTCCCTCCCAGACCCTCCCACCTCCTGGACAGCATCCATTTTAGATTCATTCGGAGCCTGCATTCTTAGTGAGAGGAGGGACAGTGTAGCTGCTGATGATTTAATAGGTAAATCGATAGCTAGGCTAGTGTATTCAGTGTCCACTACAGTGCTGAAGCATTCATCTGATCTCTGCTGTAAGGACAGCACCCCAAAAAGCCCTTTTTAGGGCTAGAACATCAGTCTGCTTTTTTTTTTTTTCCTGTGTAATCTAATTGCAGCCTGCCTGCCAGCTCAGGCTCACAGCGTATACTGTGCCCACTTGCCCAGTGCCACCACTCATATCTGGTGCAAAAGTAGTGTACATTTAAAAAAAAAAAAAAACTTTTTTTAATTTGAAATAATAGCAGTCAAATTCCTTCACACGTGTGCGTTTGAGGTCCTGCCAGGGCACAGTGTCACACCAGTGCAAGTCATATCTGCTAAAAAAAAGTAGTGTACATTTAAAATAAAAAAAAAAACAACCTTTTTTTAATTTGAAATAATAGCAGTCAGTTTCCTTCACACGTGTGCGTTTCAGGTCCTGCCAGGGCACAGTGTGACACCAGTGCAAGTCATATCTGCTAAAACAGTAGTGTACATTTAAAAAAAACAAAAAAATTTTTTACTGTGAAATAATAGCAGTCAGTTTCCTTCACACGTGTGCATTCCAGGTCCTGCCAGGGCACAGTGTCACACCAGTGCAAGTCATATCTGCTAAAACAGTAGTGCACATACATTTAAAAAAAAAACCCCTTTTTATTGTGAAATAATAGCAGTCAGTTTCCCTCACACGTGTGCGCTCCAGGTCCTGCCAAGGCACAGTGTCACACCAGTGCAAGTCATATCTACTAGAACAGTAGTGTACATACATTTAAAAAAACCAAAACCTTTTTTTACTGTGAAATAATAGCAGTCAGTTTCCCTCACATGTGTGCGTTCCAGGTCCTGCCAGGGCACAGTGTCACACCAGTGCAAGTCATATCTGCTAAAACAGTAGTGTACATACATTTAAAAAAAACAACCTTTTTTATTGTGAAATAATAGCAGTCAGTTTCCCTCACACGTGTGCATTCCAGGTCCTGCCAGGGCACAGTGTCACACCAGTGCAAGTCATATCTGCTAAAACAGTTTAGGGATGTTAGGTGATTTATGCCCTTTATGGATTAAAACCAGACTCTGCATCATCTATGTAATTTTCCATGGGAGTTTGCCATGGATCCCCCTCCGGCATACCACAGTCCAGGGGGTCGATCCGATAAAAATCGTTGCCCACAAAAGCTGGCGACGCCAATATTTGCGCGGGTTTGGTATCCTATATACGGCGTATATTTCTGTTGTCGCCCGTAGTTTTTTGGGCCATAGGCAGGTATACCAAACCCGCGCAGTTTGGTATCCAATATACAGCGTAAGGACTTACGTGGCGAAAATGGAGAAATCTTACTCCATTTTCACCTCACCACAAAAAGCAGCCGTAAGAAGCCTTACGCTGAGTATTGGAGCCCCGTAACTCCCTAAACTGGCTGCTAAATAAACCTAACACCTAAAGCATGCACAATGTCTATCTAACTGTCAACCCCGATCTGCTAAATAAAACCTAACACCTAACGCATGCGCAATGTCTATCTAACTGTCAACCGCGATCTGCTAAATAAAACCTAATACCTAACGCATGCGCAATGTCTATCTACCTGTCAACCGCGATCCCCCGCCTCAATCCCTAATAAAGTATTTAACCCCTAAACCGCCGCCATCTACATAAACTAACCCCCTACTGTGAGCCCCTAAAACCGCCACCATCTAACTGATCTATCCCCTAATCTGACCCCTTACACCGCCACCAGCTATATTAATATTATTAACCCCTAATCTAATATCCATAAAGTAATAAACTCTATTACCAGCCCTTAAAAGGGCCTTTTGCGGGGCTTTGCCCCAAAGTTAACAGCTCTTTTGCCCTATAACCTGCCCTCCCTACACCGCCGCACCTATATTAATGGTATTAACCCCTAATATAAGCCCCTTACACCGCCGCCATCTATATTAAAATTATTAACCCCTAATTTAATCTACCTACCCCACCGCAAGCTATATTATCTATATTAACCCTAAGTATATTATAGTTAATATAGTTATTACATTATATATATTAACTATATTAACCCTAATTATTCATCTTAAAATGTCTTACTAGGGGTGTTTTTAGGATGCCTGCCTCTATGTTTTTAATATGCTCTAAACATCTCACTTTTAGGATGTGTTTATTTCTACCCACATACCTTAGCGGATTGTTACACTTGCAATCAAGCGTATATACAACATATTCTGACTTACAATTCAGCTTTCCCTTAATATTATAGATTTTACCCTTATCATCCATTCCAATGACTTTATTAAAATCCTTTGAGTGATGTGTATGGCTACAACAAACACAGATTTTCCTAAAACATTTAAAAAAACTGTTAGAGATGGAAAGCCTACATTCTTTTTTTCCTTACTTGGTTCTCTAATAATGCTTGGAGCTAGAATGTTTTTTATACATTTTGTTTTCTTGAAGATCACTTCTGGATAGTTTCCAATGTTATCTTTCAACAAAAGATCCTTTCTAAGTAAATTGCAATGTTTCTTAAAGATGTTTCTGATTTGAGTGTAACAAGTGTTAAAGGTAGTGACAAAGCTTAGACATCTCTTTCTATCCTTATCAACCTTCCCTTTGCATTCAGAACTAGAACTTGGTGTATCTCTATTTCCAATACTTATAACCAAATTATTTTTATTTTGGCCTTTGGCTTTTTTGTATGCTTTCTCTACAGTGTCTGACTTGAAGTGTTTTGCTTGAAAAAGTCCTTTTAACCTTGTAGCTTCACTCTCAAAATCTTCCAAACGACTACAGTTTCTCCTGATTCTCTGGAATTGCCCGTAGGGCACATTTTCAATCCATTTCGGATTGTGACCACTACGGGCATCCAGAAAACCATTAGTGTCTGTTTCTTTTCTGTAGTCTTTCATGCCTATTTCATTATTTATACTAAACAGGGTTACATCTAAGAAATTGATCTCATCTATGTCGGTACTTCCTGTGAATTTTAAAGTCATATTATTCAAATTTATTTTTTCCGTAAATATAGACCAACTTGGAAGATCCCCATCCAAATAATCAGGATATAGTCCATATATCTCTTCAAAAATACCAGGTGATTGTCCTTATATGCATTATTCTCATATATCATATTTTCCTCTAGGCAACCAACATACAGATTTGCAAAATTTTGGCAAATTTCGTCCCCATGGCGGTGCCCTTCTTTTGCAAGTAGAATTTGTTCTGAAAAAGAAAAAAATTATTTTCCAAAACAAATTTGTTTAGGAATTTTTTGCTGGACTTATCTCTTTTTTCCCCTTTTTGTCCCTATTGGACTCCAGGGAGAGGTGTGAGTTCCTTGTGTGTGTTTTTTTATACAGCAGCTGCCTGATATGGATACCCATACATTTGGTGTGTATTTTGATACCACTAATAGTAGTTGATTTAAATAGTGCAAGTATGATAAATGATAGCAATAATGATCCAAGGGAGCTTTTCAAGCAATTAGAGAAATTGAGTAAAATTCAAATTACCAATTGGTGTGATATCATTGGTCTAGAGACATACCTAAAAGCTGGGATTATTCCTAAGGGTTTAACTCTAACAAAAACTCCAATATTCAATAGCACAGATATTGAGCTAATGACGGAATGGGATATCATTCTAGGGGACTGCTCCACTCACCTAATTAAGGTGATCATCAAATTTAGGGAGCAGAACCTATAAAAAGTGACAACTGAGCTAAAGAAATTGTACATTTTGGTGGCAACATTCAAAGGAATGGAGAAATATGATAAAATAGACAAAGAAATCAAGGAACGTCTAAACAAGCTAGAAATAGACACAAAATTAAAAAAGAAGAGAAAATTTGAAAGGGATTTTTTTGCAAAACAAAAAGAAGAGTCTGAAAATTTAGAGACAGATACTACTGTACCAATGACACCAGTGACACCTGGTACACCAGTAATAGTAATAATCAAAACACACAATTTAATTTCAATAGGTCAGATGTGGCTAAAAAAATCTACAAACCACCAAACCAAAGACACAATATATATAACAACAAACCCTCCCACATTGGAGAAAAAAAGAACATACATGCTAGTAACAAAAACAATGGCACATATTACCACTCTCATAAAGGGAAAGAAAAAAGCATATATAAAGGCTACAAAGGACACCAACTATTGGAGGAATAGCCCCAGAGAGAGTCCAAGATTTAGCATTATATGAATGGACATAATAAAAGGTCAGATTACAATGTGGGTACACAACAGAGATTTAAGGAATTTAGGGATCAACATGAATATAATGATGGCGAATGGGAAGATTTAGAAACATTCCCAACAAAATCAAGGGAAGAAACAGAATATAACCAGGGATCCTATGTCCAAACACATTTTTTAGAACAGGGACTAGAAAACAGATTCAGGCCCAGACCACAAATCGAAGGTGCAAGGCTAAAACAGGTAGACTGGGATTTAGAGTGGAGACCCCCTCACAAACAAAGTTGAGGAAGAAAAAGAACAATAGAATTAGAAGGGGATGTAGAGGAAGAAGAAGACTACAACATAAAAAGAAGGAGGCCCCAATAGATAAAGGGGAGAAACAATAAAAATATTCAATATCTCCTCATATAGTTTGAATAGTGTTGAAGAGAAACTCCTGAAAAAAGGTCTCTCATTTGCACCCACAGAGACCACAAGTTCTTTTGATTTATTTGTTGACATTAACAACTTTATTAGAAAGCTAACAGAAGACATTTTGAGAAAGGTAAAATAAAAAGAACAAAGGGCACCCTAACTGTGGATGATAAAGAAACACTAAAAGCCCTGGTAGATCTAGAAAGGGAATTTGGCAGTCAAGTTGAGAATGATGCCGATTTGTGGTGAATACATGAAGATGAACATCTAGAAAAAGAGGAGTCCACCCATAGTAAACTAAAACCTAAATCAATATTCTTTCCTGTGCAGTCACAGGGAAAACACATCACACAGTTTAAGGATGCTGTGTTGGAGGAGTGCACAGAAATGTGCAAAAATTTCAAAATAGTAAACATAATCTGAATTTGAAAGAAAAAGAGGCCCTGAAAGGACTGAAAGAGAATGACAATATCGTCCTCAGTGCTACGGACAAGGGGGCGGTATTGTCATTCAAAATAAAACTGATTATCTGAAAGAGGCGTATAATCTACTATCTGATGTGGAAACATATAATGTATTGAGCAGTGACCCTACTTTACCCTATTGTGAGGAATATAAATCACACATCAATCAGGGATATAAAGACAAAATACTGAATTCATGTGAATGGAAATTTTTGCCAAGTGATGATGAACCAAATATTGTGATATTCTATCACTTGCCGAAGATACACAAGAATTTGTAATGCCCACCTGGAAGACCAACTATATCTGGCATTGATTCACTAACTGCAAAACTCTCCGAATACGTAGATGGGTTTTTAAAATTGATGGTAATAGACCTGAAGTCCTATTTGCGAGATACACTACAACTATTACAGATGATACAAACTATCATTTGGAAACCAACATACAGGTGGGCAACGCTGGATGTTTCAGCATTATAAACTTCAATACCCCATGGCGGTGGCATTGAAGCAATTAAATATTTTTTGAGGAAACATGAACAATTTCCAGAATCCCAGCAAGGTTTCATATTAAAATCTATCAAATTTGTTTTGGAAAATAATTATTTTCTTTTTCAGTACAAATTTTACTTGCAAAAGAAGGGCACCACCATGGGGACGAAATTTGCCCCAAATTTTGCAAAGCTGTATGTTGATTGCCTAGAGGAAATATGATATATGAGAATAATGCATATAAGGACAATAACCTGGTATTTTGGAAGAGATATATAGACAATATCCTGATTATTTAGGATGGAGATCTTCCAAGTTGGTCTATATTTACGGAAAAACTACATTTGAATAATATGAATTTAAAATTCACAGGAAGTACTGACATAGATGAGATCAATTTCTTAGATGTAACCCTGTTTAGTATAAATAATTAAATAGGCACAAAAGGCTACAGAATAGAAACAGATACTAATGGTTTTCTGGATGCCGTAGTGGTCACCATCCAAAATGGATTGAAAATGTGCCCTATGGGCAATTCCAGAGAATCAGAAGAAACTGTAGTCGTTTGGAAGATTTTAAGAGTGAAGCTACAAGGTTAAAAGGACCTTTTCAAGCAAAACACTTCAAATCAGACACTGTAGAGAAAGCATTCAAAAAAGCCAAAGGCCAAAATAGAAATAATTTGGTTACAAGTATTGGAAATAGAGATACACCAGGTTCTAGTTCTGTAGGCAAAGGAAAGGTTAACAAGGATAGAATAGATGTCTAAGCTTTGTCAATACCTTTAACACTTGTTACACTCAAATCAGAAACATTTTTAGGAAACATTGGGATTTAATTAGAAAGGATCTTTTGTTGAAAGATAACATTGGAAACTATCCAGAAGTGATCTCCAAGAAAAATAAATGAATAAAAAACATTCTAGCTCCAAGCATTATTAGAGAACCAAGTAAGGAAAAAAAGAATGTAGGCTTACCATCTCTAACAGTTTTTTTAAATGTTTTAGGAAAAACTGCGTTTGTTGTAGCCATACACATCACTCAAAGGATTTTAATAAAGTCATTGGAATGGATGATAAGGGTAAAATCTATAATATTAAGGGAAAGCTGAATTGTAAGTAAGAATATGTTGTATATATGCTTGAATGCAAGTGTAACAATCCGCTAAGGTATGTGGGTAGAACTAAACGCATCCTAAAAGTGAGATGTTTAGAGCATATTAAAAATATAGAGGCAGGCAGCCTAAAAACACCCCTAGTAAGACATTTTAAGATGAATAATTAGGGTTAATATAGTTAATATATATAATGTAATAACTATATTAACTATAATATACTTAGGGTTAATATAGATAATATAGCTGGCGGCGGGGTAGTAAGACATTTTAAGAATGTACATGACAGTGACACATCACAATTCTATATTAAAGCGATAGAGCAGGTACAGGTAGGACCAAGGGGTGTAGCAGACTATTAGAACTGAGGAAAAGGGAGACCTTCTGGATTCATGCCTTAAAGTGTTTGGATCCAGGGGTCTCAATAAAGACATTGATCTGGCCGCCTTTCTGTGAGTAACACTAATAAGATAGAAAAACCCTTTACAGAAAATTAACCTATAAGTTTAAAATTAGTGTAGCAATAAGGTTGGAATGGGAGATATAAAAACTCAAAGTAAATCACAAGGGTTTGTTTTTTTATCTGTTTTGTTCTATTATCTATATAATTATGAATTAATGTAATTAATTTTTTAAAAACAATTTTAAGATGTTTTTAACATCATATTTTATACTGTATGGTAATATATGGTATAATTGATAGGTATACAATGTTTTACAATGAAGATTTAGCAAAGTTTTACAATAGGTTAAAGTATCTGTGTAATTTTAGGATAATATTATACATGCTAGCACATAATATGTATAAAAAAGGTTTTCTACCTGCCTCATTCTTTCCTGATCGATTTGAAAAGTCAATGATTTGATCATTTTGGTTTTTAAATATAGACACAATCTTTCAATTTGGTATTTGATGGAACTAGTGAAGGGTTAAATGTTACTGACTATTAAAAATTGATACGGATGGTTTTTTAGAAATCAGAAATGAAAACTATCCTGCCCTTAAGTAATAAGTCAGTAAAAAAGAAATTAAGGTCCATGCCAATATGGCAACCGGCAATATGACTAGATAACAGTCAGAGACGCTAATAGAGTACAAATAGGAGGCTTAGGGGGCGTCCCCTACCTCTGATAAAGCGACCAATCGCATTACGAAACGCATCAGGCCATGCCCCCTCACTAGCCTAAACATAGATACTGGTGCTACGGCACAATTTTCAGTTTTTCCAGCTGTTTGTAGTGATTTTTTATTTGAACCAGAGTGATTTTTTATTTGAACCGCTTGTATAGCATTTTTAACAGTACCAATGTGCACATTTATTTGTACATATGTGAAGACAATAAAGATTGTTTAAAACAACTGGTTCATTTAGGATCCCTGTAAGCCCATACTCCTCAACCCCTCTACAATTTGCACCAAGAGATCACGCAAAGATCGTTTGGGAACAGGATATTGACCTCCCTCCTGAAACGGTTAACCTTCTGTTCGGGAGGTGAGGACTACACCTGCAAAAAAAGAATGAACGATTGGGTGCTTGAGGGAATGGGAGCTGAGATCCACAGTGGCTATATGCCACACAGAGCTGAGGTTGTTACACGTGAGTGTTCAATTCGCTACATTGTTTTGAACTATTTTCAAGTTATTTGACATACTACACTAGGAAGGCCTTTTTTGCCGTGCGCCCTTCCCTCTTTTGTTTTTGATATATATGGTAAACTCTCTCCCACAGCACTCAGACCTCCGCTCCTAGCCTGTTGCGCTCTTCAGCTTCAGCTTCAGCACACATTTTGAGAGGGTAGTCACTTGATCGGTGCAAGGAGACCACCTCCATCCAAGCGGTAAATAATCCAATAGTAGAAAAAAGACTCCGTACTCAGAGCAAGTGCTAGGAGGAGCCCGAAATGTGTACAGCTATGCAATAAGTGTTCACTTATGGTTGCTACTATTTTTTGGTATACCGTATCCAATATTTTTTAGTCTGCTGAATAAATTTTAAGTTTTTATTCTACTGGCCGAGAATTGGATTTTCTTTTTCTAAATGCAGAGTCTTTTTTCTACTATATATAGCTATATATATATATATATATATATATATATATATATATATATATACATATATATATGTATATATATATATATGCAAAACAGAAAGAGAAGCCGTCTTCCACGAACGAACAGCAGCTCAATAGCTTGTTCTATGGCCAGGTTGCCAGTTGGTAGTAGCTTCTTTCTGCTAAATTGTGCTTTCCCTCTGCCCCTAAGATATTAGTCTATTAGGAATTGATTAGTAACAGGCGATATGATTTTTGAAGAGGAGGAAACAGTGAAAGTAATCTACTATTATTCGCACTCCCTGGTTAATAAGTCATTACTATGAACAAGTCATAAGGTATTAAATAAGAGTTCATAAAACTTCAAATATAAATTAATACAATAAGCCCCATATACTAATCTGCAGTTGGGCAATGGTCTCAACTTGGGAACCTGCCCACCTGTCTTTGCGGTCAATCAAAAAATCAACGCTGTATATTTGCTTGCATTATGTGATATTTTACTAGTAGGCTTGCATGAGCGAGATTGCCCCAAAATCGCTCCATAGCAGCGTGCACGGCTTCTTAATGGAGCCCAAAGTTTTTAATTAACCATACATATAAAGTATTGGGGATATCCAGTAACAACTTGTTGGTTACACTTTGATAGCATTTATAGAGATCATCTTCTGACTACAGCTAACAAAACTGTAACCTACTATGGGTATTTAGTATCTAAAGACTTCACATAGAAACCATACATGCCACTTCATATCTACACAATGTAATTTTTTTGCAGTATACTATTCTTATCCTTCAGCATGCATTGTAAAATACTGTGCATTTATATGATTACGTTTTCACACTTTTAAAGGGATAGGAAAGTCAAAATAAAACTTGCAAGAAACAGATAGAGCATTCAATTTTAAGACACTTCTAAAATAACTTTTACTTTCAAATGTGCTTTGTTCTCTTGGTATATATTGTTGAAAATGGATACGCACATATACTACACTAGTGGAGCTAGCTGCTGATTGGTGCATGCACACATTTCTTTCTTGTGATTGGCTAACTAGATGTGTTCAGCTAGCTACAAGTAGTGCAATGCTGTTCCTTTAGCAAAGGATAACAAGAGAATGAAGCATATTTGATAATAAAAGTCATTTTTAAAGTTGTTTAAAATGGTATGTTCTATCCGAATCATGAATGAAATTTGGGGTTCCCTTTCCCTTTATCTGACCAATTACTATACTAAAACCTAAATCCTAATTTTATGTATTCTAATTCTTCATTTATTCAATATACTGTATATCCTCAACAGATGCCCAAGAAAATATTGGTGACTTAATGTGACTACTAGTTCAATTTTTTGGCAGATGAAGATATAGGGACTGATTCTCTAAAACTCTTTGGTCCAGCAAGATTATCTATGAAGTGACTACTGCAAGATCCCTCACAACATTTTAGAAAGGTACATTTTAGCTTAAAGGGACATAATACTCATATGCTAAATCACTTGAAACTGATGCAGCATAACTGTAAAAAGCTGACAGGAAAATATCACCTGAGCATCTCTATGTAAAAAAGGAAGATATTTTATCTCACAATCTCCTCAGCTCAGCAGAGTAAGTTCTGTGTAAAAAGTTATACTTCAGCTGCTCTACAGCTGCAGGTAAAAATCAATAAAAAATGATGAAATGAACAGCAGCCAATCAGCATCAACAGTGCTGAGGTCATGAACTGTGATCTCATGAGATTTCACTTAACTCTCATGAGATTTCATAGTAAACTTCCTTTAACCCCCTGCAGACTCGCGGGCAATGGGCCGCCAGCAGGGAAATGTCAATCAACCTGATCGCACTTGATCAGGTTGAATTCCGGTGATGTCTGTCCGCTGCTCGATCGGGTTGAATTCCGGCGATGTCTTTAGACCGCTGCTTCATAACTACTGTTTTTGGCGAACCTGCACGGGCCTTCAAGCTCTATTTGGAGCTTGATAGATAGGCCCCATAGTATAAACACATACAAAGCAATGTTTTGTTTATTTCTCTACATAATCAGGTCCAAAGAGGTGCTTGATGTCCTATCTAGAGTTTTTATTGTGTGGAGAAGTTCAAAGAGCAAATTAATACACATATTAACATATAAATGTTTATGTAGATGTGCATATACATATATATAAATAGTATAAACACAGCCCACATCTCCTCACATTAACCCCTTTAATATGCTACTATTTTTTATTTTATGATGGGAGCTGTACACTTTATTTGGGAGGCAATTGGGGGACATTTTTTTAATTAATCTATGTGTGACCTTTTTTTTTTTTTTTCTTAGCGCAAATTGCTACCACAAGCTCGCAATAGCATTAACCATCAACTTGTAATGGATGGCTATTTAACGTGAGCATGTAAACGGGCTATGGGCTAGATTACAAGTGGCTGGTTAATGTGACTGCAAACTCACGGTTTCACTTTGCGCAAATAACCAGAGGTCAAAAATAAAAAAATGTCCCTATTGCCCCTGAAATAAAGATAAGCAGTGTTACTTTAAAAAAAAAAATAAAAAAAAAATAAAACTGCACAAAGAAGTTATAATGGGTTAAACTGGGTGTTAGAAAAAACGGGCACCTAAAGTGCCTTTACATGGAGGTGAATAGGACATTTTCACTATAAATATATATGTATTTATTCATGTACACATATATATTTATTTATTGCTGCCCAATGCTGCGCGATTTCCCCCCTGCGCTGTTGTAGGTGGTTTGCCATGTCTATTGGCATTAAAAAAGGCTACCATTGAAGCCTATGGAAGCATGCTCTTGTGAGCGCTTGGCTTCCAGGCAATGCAAATGTGAGGTTGCGTTCACATTGCACCACACTTGTAATATCAGCACACATTTACGTTTGTTGATATTACTGAGTGGAGCGCAAATATTGCGCTCGCGTAAGCGGAATATTGCGCTCCATTTGTAATTTAGCCTGTGTTTAAATCTTATGGTTGTATTTTGAATTGCAATACTAAGCATAATCGGGACTATTATCATAAAATATTTATTTCTGAATTTAGTGAAAGGGTAGTTAATATGATGCCTTGTTCAATTCTTCATGTTCATAAAAGAGGGCTATTTAAGTTAACAAGCCCTTGAAAAACAAGCCTGAAGAGTTCATGTGTTTGTGAGAAGCAAAAATGAATGGTTCCCTCATTCAGTCATCCCCAAGGGTAATTTGTGACACACCAACCTGTGGTATGAGTAAGCACAGGGACATATATTATTGTCAGAGATTTGTGTTCAATGATCAAGCATAAATGTATTATATGTTGGCATTTACACAAGTTGCAGGAATTAGTTACCTTTATTATGCATAAGAAGAACATAGGAAATAAACCAAAAAATAAAGCATGCAGTTCCTGATAGCTGCTATAGATTGGACAGGAAAATAAATACAAATTTACTTATATACTCAATTTAGTCCCAGTCTCCCTGTTTTTGATTTGGTTCCTCAGCTCATGAGATGGAGCATTAAGTTCTTTAGCAGCTCAAGCTAATGAGATTTTCAGAAAGATCTCTCAATACTTCAAGGATGAATAAAGGTATCAATCAGACCTAACTAAGCTCACAAGGCAGGATTACAAATTCATTACTAGTGGGATTCACCCTTCTCAGGATGACATCCTGTTCTTCCAGAAACCAGCAAGTATTTGTTTCCTCTCATACACTTGTAGTTGATCCATATGTGATTGTATGTTTGTTTGTATGTATGACCATGTATACCTGCATCTCACATCTTTATCAGTGGTATTGTTTGCATGTATGGTATAGCCAGAGGAGGGCTGGTTATAGGATCAGTGGCATCTGCATCAGTATAATAACACCCAGCATATATAATGACATAGTAGTGACACTAGCCCATGGGTATAGCCAGAGGAGGACTGGTTAGAGTATCAGTGGTATCTGCATCAGTATAATAACATGCAGCACTATATAATGACACAGTGATGACACTGGCACATGGATATAGCCAGAGGAGGGCTGTTTATAGGATCAGTGGTATCTGCATCAGTATAATAACATGCAGCACTATATAATGACACAATAGTGACACTGGCACATGGGTATAGCCAGAGGAGGGCTGGTTATAGGATCAGTGGTATCTGCATCAGTATAATAACACACAGCACTATATAAAGGCACAGTAGTGACACTTGCACATGGGTATAGCCAGAGGAGGGCTGGTTATAGGATCAGTGGGATCTGCTTCAGTATAATAACACCCAGCACTGTATAATGACACAGTAGTGACACTGGCACATGGGTATAGCCAAATGAGGGCTGGTTATAAGATCAGTGGTATCTGCATCAGTATAATAACATGCAGCACTATATAATGACACAGTAGTGACACTGGCTCATAGTTATATCCAGAGGAGGGCTGGTTATAAGATCAGTGGTATCTGCATTAGTATAATAACATGCAGCACTATATAATGACACAGTAGTGACACTGGATCATGGATATAGACAGAGGAGGGCTGGTTATAGGATCAGTGGTATCTGCATCAGTATAATAACAACCAGCACTATATAATGACACAGTAGTGACACTGGCACATGGGTATAGCCAGCGGAGGGCTGGTTATAGGGTCAGTGGTATTTGCATTAGTATAATAGCACACAGCACTATATAAAGACACAGTAGTGACACTGGTACATGCGTATAGCCAAACAAGGGCTGGTTATAGCATCAGTGGTATCTGCATCAGTATAATAACACCCAGCACTGTATAATGACACAGTAGTGACACTGGCACATGGGTATAGCCAGAGGAGAGCTGGTTATAGGATCAGTGGTATCTGCATCAGTATAATAACACCAAGCACTATAAAATAATGTTTTAAATTTCAAATGTACCTTGGTGTCCTTCACTAAGGTCTGTACTTTGTAAAATGTCCCACAGAGCCTTTGTCTGTTCCAAGTGGAGGCTCCTCTATAGGAGCACTCGAGCACGTGAACCCCCTGACCCCCTGGCCCTGCTGAACCCCCTGGCCCTGCTGAACAAAACAAAAAATAGTGAGAAATAAAAAAACTAATTAAATTTTTAAACCTTTTTGGATGAATAATACAATTTTAAACCTGTTTGGCTTAATAAATAAATAATAATCCTCCAGGCTCCACTGCAGTGTACCTAAAAAACAAAAATTGACGTTTTTACTTCTATCTATCTATCGCACAGCATAGCATGTGTGATAGATAGAAGTATAGGCAAAATCCCTTTCCATTGTCAGCCTGCAGGGGCTGCAGCGCCACCTACAGTCCAGCCCATAGGCTTGCTAACCACACAGCTCTTAGTGTGCGAGTGAGAGCCAGCTGTCATGTGACACTCGCACACTAAGAGCTGTGTGTGTGGGAGGAGGAGTGATGTGCCTGCGGTCTCTACAGAGTACTACAGACTATTATGAAGGGCAGGTGGCTGGGACAGAAATGCTGTGTGGTCCTGGGGGCTGAGTGTTCACATGAGGGCGGCAGAGCTGCACAGTGAGAGCTGGAGCTATAACTTCAAGTGTCAGAAGTGAGTTTTGTGCCACTTGCCAAAGGAGACTCTCTTATTGATTTACTTGCAACAAATTCTTCTGTCAGTGCTCCATGTGTGTTAATGGCTCATACATGATCTTGTATATTATGTTTAAAAAAATATATACAAGATAATGTATGAGCCATTCACACACATGGAGCACTGACAGCAGAATCCATTGCAAGTAAATAAATAAGTGATTGAGTGGCGCCTAGTAACTGTGCTGTGCTTCACTGACTGGTAATTGCCTGCAGGGAGGGACAGAAGTGGGTGTGAATGGGCTACATTCTTGCTGGAGCTGAGAGTATCCTGAGCCACGCTTATATAGTGCACTCAAAAGCTGCTTTGACTTTTCCCCCTGTGTGCTGTTTACTTCCGGGAGAGCTTCTGTATATACACTGTCTGCTGCATGGTGTACAGCATCTGACTGCAGGATGTTTGTAAGTAGCTGTTACCTGACTTGTATTATCTCTGCTAAGAGGGACTGGGTTAAACAACTTGTACCATTTAAGTGCTCCATGGAAGCAGTGTGCCCTCCATCTGACCCACCCTGCACGTTCTTTTAAAATGGGCAATTGCTCTGAATTCAGGGTGGGTGATGGGGCAGCACAACTCTCTATCGTTGTGATAACAATCAGTGCTGGGGGGGAAGGCTGTAGTCACTGATTACCCTGTTTATATAAATCATTATTTTCAGTGCTTGTTTAGTTGTTCACTTTTTAACCCATTTGGCTGCCAGAGTGATGTTAGTTATAGTAAGTTAGTAAGTGATGTATTTCAGCCCTGTCTTTCACCTAAGGGTTAAATTAATAATAGCTAAGTCTTTATTATGCAAAGGAATAATATACATGGACTGGATTTTTCAGACCCCCTCTCCATGTTTTAAATATTGTAGTATATTTGCTTTCAAAAACATATATTTTGAGTGTCATTAAAAAAAACACCACACACAGTATAACATCACTATAAATATATACTGAGAAACTGAGAGAGAGACAGAAAGAAGTGAGACAGAAAAGTGAGACAGAGAAGTAAGACAGAGAAAGAGAAGTGAGAGAGAAAGAGAAGTGAGAGAGAGTGTGTGTGAGAGAGAGTGTGTGAGAGAGAGTGTGTGTGTGAGAGAGAGTGTGTGTGTGAGAGAGACTGTGTGTGTGAGAGAAAGTGTGTGTGTGAGAGAGTGTGTGTGTGAGAGAGAATGAGACTGTGTGTGTGTGTGAGAGAGAGTGTGTGTATGTGAGAGAATGTGTGTGTGTGTGTGTGTGAGAGAGAGAGAGAGAGAGAGTGTGTGTGTGTGTGTGAGAGAGTGTGTGTGAGAGAGAGAGAGAGAGAGAGAGAGTGTGTGAGAGAGAGAGAGAAAGAGAGTGTGTGTGTGTGTGAGAGAGAAAAAGTGTGTGTGTGTGTGTGTGTGAGTGAGTGAGTGAGAGAGAGAGAGAGAGAGAGAGAGAGAGAGAAAGAGTGTGTGTGTGTGTGAGAGAGAGAGAGAGAGAGAGAGAGAGAAAGAGTGTGTGTGTGTGTGAGAAAGAGAGAGAGAAAGAGTGTGTGTGTGAGAGAAAGAGTGTGTGTGTGTGAGAGAGAAAGTGTGTGTGTGTGTGAGAGAGAAAGAGTGAGTGTGTGTGAGAGTCAGAGTGAGAAAGAGAGTGTGAAAGAGAGAGTGAAAGACAGAGAGAGAGATTTAGAGAGAGCATGCAATTTTAAACAACTTTCCAATTTACATCTAAAATTTAATTTGCTTCATTCTCTATATATCCTTTGTTGAAAATCATATATAAATAGGCTCAGTAGCTGCTAATTGGTGGCTGCACATAGATACCTCATGTGATTGGCTCACCCATGTGCATTTTTTCTGGTAATACATCTTTAATATGTACATTGGAATAAACACTCTGATTTACTACTTAGTGAGGACTGATTTACAAAGTTTTATATGTTCATGACTATGTTCAGCATATTATATGGTGTATTTTTCTTGTTTTTTTTACAAAGTAGTAAGTATATTATACTTATGCTAACGTACTAGGTCAGAACTATAATTTATACTTGTTGCATCCTTAAACTAATCATAGTACATTTTTTTAACATAATTTATCATCTGTTGAGAATATGTTCTCATTTATGTTGTAGTGTATCACATTTAATTATTATTACCAGTTTTTCCATTCATGCAATTTCATCATTAAGAGATCAAGTGAAAAATTATAGATATTGAGCAACAAGTTATGTATAACTCTCTCCTCATCAGTCAGGACCTGCAGAGGCCTTGCTTGTACATTTGTCACCCATGTGCATTGCTGTGTCTTCAACAAAGGATAGCTAAAGAATAAAGTAAATTTGATAATATAATTAAATTGGAATGTTGTTTAAAATTGTATTCTCTACCTGAATCATGAAATAAAAATGTTGTGCTTTATGTCCCTTTAAGGACACTTCAGACACAAACTCTGTACATTTCATAAATGTTGAAGAGATAGTAAAAAATCTGTTTCATTGTATACAAACATGTGAAAATAGTTTACCTACAATGAAAGCCATTAATAAAAATTATTGCTAGGATAAAACTGAAAGCCTTCCAGCCTCAAATACATATCACCTATTTCTGTATACCATTTGTGTTGAATGAGTATATATAGTGGAACTGCATTTGCCTGTATAACTAGATTTGAATTAGTTTCTTGCCTGTATGCATGTTGTAAAGAATGCTAATCATCATTGTGCAACCTGCCAATTTAATAGTAAATTTAAGTTCATATATGTGCCAGTGCCTCACCAGCCTCTGACCTCACTGCACGTCACCTGCTGTATTGTTAGATTTATTATTGTAAAGGAATACTTACGTTTTTTTCACAAAAGTCTGTGACATTTACTTTTCCAAGGCTTTAAGGATTCTATGTAGAATGCTAGAGAAATCTGTACTGTATTGTTTATATCAATGGAAATTATCTCTTTTCAAACAGGACATGTGCTTAGAACTACTAAGCACGTGGCATGTTTGAAAAGAGATTATTTCCATTGATATAAACAATAAGTTAGAAGGGAGGACTATCTGTTCAAATTTTTTATTTATTTATTTTACATAAGGGATTAAAGGAGCAATGTCGTGCGTATGTGAAAGAACCCCACTTAACATCATCTACTTAAGTGAATAAATAAAGACACCAATAAATAAAATAAAAAAATCTAAGAAAGACAATATAGGTACATTAAAATGCGGGGATAATAATTGGATAATAATTGGATAATATTAAGGTAAATAAAACTCCAGGCCCAGATGGAATACACCCAAAGGTGTTGAGGGAACTTAGCACTGTTATAGACAAACCTCTACTCTTAATTTTTCAATACTCATTATACTCAGGCATGGTACCCAAGGATTGGCGTAAAGCTGATGTGGTGCCACTCTTCAAAAAGGGAAGTAGGGATGATCCAGGAAGCTATAGACCAGTTAGTCTGACATCAATAGTGGGGAAGATATTTGAAGGGATTATAAAGGATTATATTGATGAGCATATTTGTGTAAACAAGATTATGAATTCTAATCGGCATGGTTTTATGAGAAATAGATCATGTCAAACTAATCTAATTAGATTCTATGAGGAAGTAAGTAAAAATATAGATAAAGGGGAATCAGTTGATGTGATATACTTAGATTTTGCAAAGGCGTTTGATACATTGCCACATGAGAGATTAATGCACAAAATTAGGGGACTGGGAATAGCTGAAAATGTTAGTTTGTGGATAAATAACTGGATTAAAGATAGGGAGCAACGAGTAGTAGTAAATGGATCATACTCAGATTGGACAAAGGTAATCAGTGGAGTACCCCAGGGATCAGTGCTGGGCCCTATTATTTTTAATAGTTTTATAAATGACTTGGAGCTATGATTAAATAGCAACATCTCTATTTTTGCAGATGATACTAAGTTAAGTAAGGTCATTAGGTCAGAGCAGGATGAACTTTCATTACAAAGGGACCTGCAAAAATTAGAAGTATGAGCAGGTAAATGGAAAATTAGATTTAATACAGGAAAATGCAAGGTTCTACATTTTGGAAGTAAAAATAAGCAGGCAACGTATTATTTAAATGGGACAAGACTTAGCCAAACACAGGAGGAAAGGGATTTGGGAGTAGCAATAGATAACAAGCTAAAGATGGGTGCACAATGCAGGGTAGCAGCTTCAAAGGCTAATAAGATACTAGCATGTATTAAAAGAGGCATTGACTCAAGGGAGGAAAGCATAATTCTGTCACTATATAAAGCCCTGGTAAGACCTCACCTTGAGTATGGAGTGCAGTTCTGGGGACCGATCGCAAAAAAAGATATTGCAGAACTAGAAAAAGTTCAGAGAAGGGCCACAAAGCTAATAAGGGGATTGGAGAATTTAACCTATGAGGAGAGGCTAGCCAAACTGGGTCTGTTTTCTTTAGAAAAAGGCGCTTAAGAGGTGACAGGATTACTTTATATAAATATATTCAAGGCCTATATACAGAGATGGCAGAAGCGCTGTTTATTCCAAGGAAATTGTTTGTGACCGGAGGTCACAATTTAAGGTTGAAGGAAAGGAGATTTAATCTCCTGCAACGAAAACGTTTTTTCACTGTAAGAGCAATAAAATTTTGGAACTCATTACCAAAGGAGGTAGTGAATGCCAATACCCTATATACATTTAAAAACTATTTGGATACATTTCTGTCTATAAACAAAATTCATGGATATAATTGCTAGTATTAAATGGGTCACCTTTTAGTGGGATTATTTAAGCTTAACTGGAGCTTTTTTTTAGATTTGTATAGGTTGAACTCGATGAACTTCGGTCTTTTTTCAACCTCATCTACTATGTTACTATGTTACTATGTATGTTACCGTTGGGATTTAAAGACCATTTAGGTAATTTATTAATCACGAGGCACCCCTGCATGTTTATTTATCAAAACATCAGGGCCTTTCTTCAACTTTAACTCTAACTTATTTACATTAAGCGGCATTGTCTAACTAGCTAACTCATATGAAGCGGAAGCAGGCCAAGGCAGCTGACACAAAGCGGAGCCTGGCTACAATGCAGTACGGATAGAAGGTTTTAAATTGAGCTGTTCGGCCCACCGCAACCCAGGAGGAGCTTTCCCCAGGCACGCGCCTGACTACTTCACTCCCCCTGCAATGGCCGTCACTCCTCCCCCCTTTCTATCTGACGCCTTGGACACTACCGCCCGCCTTTAGAGTGTTATCACCGCTCAAACCTTATTGGTCCTCCGAATTTGCCAGGGGAACACCCTGCGCATTCCGGAGGGAGCTGAAAATTTAACGCCCTGGACTGACCCACAGACTATAACCCTGTCCGGAGCCAGGGCAACTAATTGCTACAACATTAACTAAAATTACCGCTATGAGGGTGGGAGGGGTGGTATCTCCGATGGCCAGGAACAGGAAAGAGGGCCTGAGACTCCCAGAAACCCCTTTTTATTCATAAGTAAAGATCCCTCCCTTAGGCCTGCAACAATGTTGCAAACCTCACACACACAGTCCACCAACACTCCTCCTCCCTGCTTCCTTAACCCTTAAGACATTTCTGGCTAGTCTGCAGCCATGCACTTTCCTAAGGGATTAAAGGAGCAATGTTGTGCGTATGTAAAAGAACCCCACTTAACATCATCTACTTAAGTGAATAAATAAAGACACCACACCAGTTGGGATTTAAAGACCATTTAGGTCATTTATTAATCACGAGGCACCCCTGCATGTTTATTTATCAAAACATCAGGGCCTTTCTTCAACTTTAACTCTAACTTATTTACATTAAGCGGCATTGTCTAACTAGCTAACTCATATGAAGCGGGAAGCAGGCCCAGGCAGCTGACACAAAGTGGAGCCTGGCTACAACGCAGTACGGATAGAAGGTTTTAACTCGAGCTGTTCGGCCCACCGCAACCCAGGAGGAGCTTTCCACAGGCACGCACCTGACTACATCACTCCCCCTGCAATGGCCATCACTCCTTCCGGCTTTCTATCTGACGCCTGGGACGCTACCGCCCGCCACAAGAAACATCCAACCTACCTGATTCTTGCCACCAATAACATTTCTAAACCACCTCAAAAAACCTTGCTACACTATAGCTGTCAACCCTCTCTTTATATTAGCTATAAACCTGTCTAGCCCCAGGTCCGTTCAATGGACCCCATCATGCCTGTATAAGCTCTTATCCCCAGCCAAGATGTTGGGGTGCCTCACTACAAAACCTCCCAACTCCCGAATTACTTTTCCTATGTCCCTATTGACTTTCTTCCTTACCCCAAAGGCGGCCTTGTGACAGACCATGTGCCTCCAATGTAACCTGGGAATCACCTGCGACCACCCTACTCTCACCCCAGGCAACCAAGCATGCAACCATCTATTGTCAGCGCACATAATCTGAATTAACTCTAGGGTAGGCATCGCACCCAGATCGTTGCCCCCCCAGATGTAGAACTATCACGTCAGGACGACCCCACTGTCGGTAGGCCTCCTGTATAAGTGCGGACAGATTGTACCAACACAGGCCTTTACGCCCGAGCAATCTGATGGACACCCGGGAGGGGTGAAAGCCTAGGCGGCTCCCAGCCGGGACTGCTGATGCTCGAATGGAGGCCCAGTGTACAAAAGAGTGCCCGACAATCCAGACCTTACAAGAATCCCGGCCTCTTCCTGAAAGAACACAACACATCGTTAATCCTTGCAAACATGACACATAATCTCCCCAGTGACCCCCTCCACCCCTTGAGGCAGCCACCACTCTAACTCTACTCACCCCTTCCTACTCAATTCCCCAGCTCCCCGGAAGGCCTAACATACGTCATATAGCGATGCAAACTCCACCGCCCCAGCGCTTTGATTCTGTCAGCTGACCAACCTAATGCTGCCGCGCTGGTTGCTGCGCCCACCCTAAAGGAATGCGGCGCAATGCGTGACGTATCTAGGCCCGACCGCTCAGCTGCCCTCGTCAAAATCCAGCGGAATTGAAATCTTGATAGCACCGAGCCGTCCTGATGGATCAGGTAGGGGCCTGTTCCTTGTGGGCCAGCAATGACACGGGGCAAATCCTGCTATCCCTGACCTTCGGAATATGTAACCATACCCCTTTCCCTTCCTGGTCCGTCTTGGACCTGGGAATAAGCAACAACACCAAATCCGTAGCCAATTTCACGTGGTGTGTCTGCACCCTAGAGGACAATTTTTCGATGGCGGTACTAATTCAAATAGGGCTGCCAATTTTCCTTGCAACAGAGATTTTCTGGTACCCCTACTCTCTAGGTCCCTCATCCACTCCAAAAGGGTTATCTGAGAAGCTTCGTAGTAAGAGAGATGCTTGTTTTCGCTTGCCCCCACTGCGATCCCCTGTCTGGTTGCGCTTTCTAGTGCATTCCACTCCATGGGCGGCACACATGTCGAAAGGAACAACTTTGCCCCTTGTCACACTGTTTATCCTGGATTTTCCAGCACTCCCAACCCTTTTGCCGCACCCGCACGCCCGCCCGAAAGGGCTGGCTCCCTGAGGCCACGGGAGGTGATGCCTGCACCTCTGGCCCCAGCTTGTTCCATAAGAGTAACTCTATGGAACCAAACGACAAGGAGGGATCCGCCGTGATCTTTCTGTGATATGCTATATCATAGTCCCTCCATATTCCCTCCTTATGACACTTATAGATCCTCTCTATCATGCTCTGATACTTGAGGATATCCGCCCCTTGGGTAGGCCATTTTGCCAAAAAACAAGACCCCAGCACCCTAAAGCAGCTCACCTACTCTTCGTAGGTGTCTGGCATTTTCAACTTCTTAGGGCCTGTCCCGTCCTCCGCCATCTCTTCCTGTCTTTGAGCCTCGGCCGAGAGCTCGAATATGTTAATATATTTTCTGCTATGTATCTTCCTAACAGTTTTTGACTTCAGGTGCTCGTGCAGGCAATGCACCTTGACCGTAATAGAATCCCCTTCCAAGGCGGATTTCTTATTGCCCTCCTGGCTGACCCCCCATACCCTCACTGCAGCACTTATCAGCTTGCGGCCCTGAGCCCTGGCTGCGCGCTTTCTTCTTATCAGCTATTAGTGTCCTCAACATCCTGTACATGAGCTTTTCCCCCTTCTTATGTAAACCTAGCTCAGTGTCGCTCTCAGACCCTGACCCTGAAGAACTAGTGTCCCCCTCCTCGAGTGTCTGGGGTGCAAGAGATTGCTCACCTGCTTCTGTGTGCTGCACCTCTCCTCCTTGGCCCCTTCCAGACGCCAGAGCCTGAGCCCCTATAGAAGCTGCTGCTGCCCTAGGATTTGCTGCTTGAATCTCTGCTCCGTGGATTGCCACCTGCTGATCCGCCATCTGTGAAAAAAGAGACAGGAGAGGAGTACCGGCTGCCTGGGAAGACAAGGCTCCATTCACAACCCCTGCATTCATGCCACAAACTAAACAGCTGCTGCTGCCTCCCTTGCATCAAATGTGAAACGCCATAGTACCTTCCCCCCACAGAACCCCATGCGCGAGGCTCTGTGTCAAGCCCAACCTGCGGCTCCATTCCCTGCTGATTTAGCCAAACATTGTGCAATTGCGCAACCCCCCTACTCTGCTCCTTCCAAGGTGCGCCACTGTCCCGTGGGCCTATCGGCCCAGGGCTCATAGTACTATATCCTCTGCTGCCATCCACATTTCCCTCAAATGTGTCTCCCCTGCTGCCATAAACGTTACCCACTGAGGTGCTTCGCAAGCGCATCAAGCCTTCGCAGCGCACTCCCCAGCCCGCCCCCCCTGCAGCCGGCACCCCCCTCCTACCTTCTGGTGAGAGGGATGCGGAGAGAGCCATCCTCTTTGCTCCTCTCCTGGCTGCGTTCTGGCCCCGACTGCGCCCGTGACCGGAAGTCACGCCCACCAGAAGTACGTCAGGGAGCGGGGCTACGGGCGCGCGCACTCCATCCACGGCAGGCCCCAAGGCCTGTTGAGGCCCAGACAAGCCAGATGGACCTGGCACACCGACCGCCGGAGCAGGATCCGGACCCGGACCACTCCCACGGGTGAGAGGGCTACCCCGGACCCCACTGACAGCGGATGCCGATGACACAGGGCCATCCAAGATGGTGGATGGGCCATGTGGCGGCCCGGTGGTAAAATTAGGCTGGGTGACAAATGATGGGCCGGTCGCATAGGAGGGGGGAAACCCCTCAGTCGCGGTCTGCCCCATACTAAGCTGCTGGGGTAAATGAGCAGCTGCTACAGTGGGGGCCCCTTACCCCCCGAACACAGGGCCTAATACGGCTGACAGGGACTGAACTAGCGACCACACGGTCGCCAGTTGTCCCTGCGGAATAGCCGCAATATCTAACAGCCCAGCTTGTCCCACTCCCTGCTGCTCCACCCTGCCTCCTGTACCCAGTCCCAGCCTGTTAACCTCCCTATGCTCCACATAAACCCCTGCAGAGGCCTCTGCTGGGTGTATTTCATCTCCCCCCCTCACCCCCTGAACTAAAAGCCTGTAAGGTGTGTCGGCCTAACCTGAGGGTTGGACCCTGGGACCCAGGGGAAGGGGGAATAATATCTGCATCACTCATCTCTTTTTCTGCAGGATCCTTGTGTCCACGCTGAGGGCCCACATCTCTTGACCCGAAGAGGAGGCAAAGAAGACCTGCGTGACCTATTCATAACCAGAATTCAGGAAACTATTCTGCAACCAGAAGATCTGCGATGGCCAGTAACAGAAAGAGGGCCTGAGACTCCCAGAAGCCCCTTTTTATTCTTAAGTAAAGATCCCTCCTTTAGGCCTGCAACAATGTTGCAAACCTCACACACACAGCCCACAAACACTCCTCCTCCCTGATTCCTTAACCCTTAAGACGTTTCTGGCTAGTCTGCAGCCCTGCACTTTCCATCCAGGCAAACCGGTGCAATTTAACATAAAACATGCAGCAAACACCCCCTCACGTGTCAAACTTTTTTTATGGTCAGGAGGAGATGGAGTGGCACTGACAGCTGACCTTTGCATATTACTTTAGCAACTTTAGTACTTTGCTCACTTCATTCCTTCCCTGTGGTGACCCTGCAGACTCACTGAACTTATACTGAAGGGGGATTTATGTTGTGCCTTCTTTAAAATAGGCAACACACATTATTGTTCTTTCATATTTATCACAGTGACAAATTATATTATTTCTTATGGATGTGGGGGGAGAACAGGGACATTTATTTAGTGAGTAAAATTTAAAAAAAATGCTTTCTAGAAAAAACATACTGATGTTTATCACAATGGCCACTTTAATGTTAATAATATGCACACATACACATTGAACAAACTTACACATTCACACACACACACACTACACATTCACACACATACTATACATACACACAAACACACACACACTGCACACATACAAACATTCACACACATACGTACTACACATACAGTATACACACATTCACACGCATATACATACTACACATATAACACATTCAGATTATTTATAATATGATTACCACTAACTGAACCAGATTACACCTGAGATCTCCCATATTCTTAAACTAAACTGGATGAGGGGAAAAAAAAAAAAAATATATATATATATATATATGCCTAGTTCATCCCTTGTGAACCCCCATTTGAATAGCCCACGAGCCGCCACTGTCTGTTCCAATCCCTGCCAGTGCTCATGTTTGCGATAGCTAATTATGTCCACCCAACCTTTAGTAAATGGAGCGCTTTGGCTTGTTTGGGAGGTTCAGGTGATTTGTGGGTTAAGGGTTCTTTATTTAATAATGGTTTATATTATTCTAGGTGTTGTGCTAGTATGTGAAAGTGAGTGGATCACATATTTGTGAGATATACATTTAAAGGACCACTAAATACAGTATAATTGCATAGTTAACAAGTGCGAAATAAAACACATTCACCTAGATTAGGAGTTTTGCGTTCGTGTTTTAATGCTGAAAAAATGGCCATTTCAGCGTTAAAACAGCAACGTAGCCATTACGTGTCTTGTCGGTATAGCTGCACCACAAGCCTTTTAGCCTGTAACGCAACGTCAGTCCCGCACTAAAAAATGTTTACGTTTTTCATGGAATTCCCATAGCGCTGCCATTACTTGTTTTGCGGTGAGGCTAAAAAACTTGCGTACCAGCCTATACCAACATGATTCGTACTGCCATCGGAAACCAGTAGTTATGAGTTTATGCAATAAAACTGTTACACAAAACTCATAACTAAAGTGTTACAAAGTACACTTACACCCATAAACTACCTATTAACCCCTAAACTGAGGCCCTCCCGCATCGCAAGCACTATATTCAATTTATTAACCCCTAATCTGATGCTCCTGACATCGCCGCCACAAATAAGATTTATTAACCCCTATTCTGCCACTCCCTGACATCGTCGCCACTATACTAAAGTTATTAACCCCTATTCCCCGCACCCCAAAATTGCCCACACTATACTAAACAGCCAACCCACCACATTGCCAAAAAACTAAATAAAACTATTAACCCCTAAACCTAACAACCGTCTAACTTTAAATTAAAATTACAAGATCCCTATCTTAAAATAAATAAAAACTTACCTGTGAAATAAAAAAAAAACTAAGTTTAAACTATAAATTAAACTGACATTACTATTAGACTAAAACTAAAATAACTATCAATTAAATAAATTAAATTATTAAAAAACCTAACACTACTAAAAAAATTAAATCTACAGTTACAAAAAATAAAAAATACTAAATTACAAAAAATAAAAAAAATACTAAATTACAAAAAAAAATAAAAGAAAATTATCCAAAATAAAAACAATTACACCTAATCTAATAGCCCAATCAAAATAAAAAAGCATCCCCAAAATAAAAAAAAACCTAGCCTACAATAAACTACCAATAGCCCTTATAAGGGCCTTTTGTAGGGCATTGCCCTAAAGAAATCAGCTCTTTTCCCTGTACCCCCAACAGTTAAACCCACCACCCAACCAACCACCCAAAATAGCAAACCTAACTCTAAAAAAAACCTAATCTACCCATTGCCCTGAAAATGGTATTTGTATGGGCATTGCCCTTAAAAGGGCATTCAGCTCTTTTTCTTGCCCTAAAAAGGCCATTCAGCTCATTTAAGAAAAGCCCAAACTCTAATCTAAAAAAAGACACCCAAAAAAACCTTAAAAAAAAACACTTACCCCTCTTTAGGTACTCACCTTTGCAGAAGTCCGGCTTGAACGATCTTCATCCCAGTGGCTCCATCTTCATCCAGGTGGCTCCATCTTCATCCATCGAGGGCCCGGCATCTTCTTTATCCCTGTGGAGGCAGAGTGGTCGATGCGCGGAGGTCCAGCCGAAGGTCCAAGGTGGAGGTCCAAGGCGGAGGTCCAGACGGAGGTCCAAGGTGGAGGTCCATCGATCCGACGTGGAGGTCCTCTTCATGCGATCGTCCGCCGCACACTGAGGATTCTATACTGGGGGTACCATTTCATTCCTATTGGCTGAAAAAGTTTAATCAGCCAATAGGAATTAGAGCTGCTAAATTCCTTTTAGCTGTTCAAATCAGCCAATAGGATTTAAGCAGCCCTCATTCCTATTCTAATTCTAATCAGTCAATAGGAATGAGAGCTGCTTAAATCCTATTGGCTGATTTGAACAGCCAATAGGATTTTCGCAGCTCTAATTACTATTGGCTGATTTAAATTTTTCAGTCGATAGGAATGCAATGGTACCCCCAGTATAAAAGGGGTACCCTGCATTTGAATCCTCAGTGTATGGCAGACGATCGCATGAAGAGGACCTCCACGTCGGATCGATGGACCTCCGCCTGGACCTCTTCCTTGGAACTCCGCCTTGGCCCTCCGCCTGTACCTCCACCTTGGACCTTCCCCTCCACACATCGATCGCAGGGATGAAGAAGATGCTGGTACCTCGATGAATGAAGATGGAGCCGTCTGGATGAAGATAGACCCGCTGGGATGAAGATCGTTCAAGCCGGATTTAGCAACTGTGAGTACCTAAAGAGGGGGGGTTTTTTAGATTAGGGTTTGGGCTTTTCTTAAAAGAGCTGAATGCCCTTTTCAGGGCAAGAAAAATAGCTGAATGCCATTTTAAGGGCAATGCACATACAAATGCCCTTTTCAGGGCAATGGGTAGATTAGGGTTTTTTTATTTTGTGGGTTTGGGGGGGGGTGGGGGGTTGTAATGTTAGGGGGTGTTTGTTTTTATTTTTTAGAAAAAGAGCTGATTTCTTTAGGGTAATGTCCTACAAAAGGCCCTTTTAAGGGTTATTGGTAGTTTATTATAGAATACAGTTCTTTTATTTTGGCGTGTTTTTTTAAAAAAAAAACAGGGTTTTAGAATAGGAATTATTTTTATTATTTTGAATAATTTGTTTAATAACTATTTACTAACTAGTCTACCAATTTAAAACTAAAAACAAACTTACCTGTTAAAAAAAATAAAACCAAAGCTAGCTACAATAACTATTAGTTATATTGTAGCTAGCTTAGGTTTTATTTTTATTTCACAGGTAAGTTTGCTTTTAGTTTTAAATAGGTATTATTTAGTTAATAATTGTAACTTTAATTTAGTTAAAGTTAGGGGGTGTTAGGTATAGGGTTACGGTTAGGGTTAGGTTTAGGTTTAGGGGTTAATATAGTTTAATTTAGGCTGTTGCGATGTGGGGGGCTGGCGGCCAGAAGTTTAGGGGTTAATAACTTTATTTAGTTTCGGAAATGTCGGGGAGCGGCAGAATAGGGGTTAATATCTTTATTATATTGTGGGCGATGTTGGGGTGTGGGGGAATAGGGGTTATGAACTTTTTATAGTGACGGCAATATTGAGAGCGGCAGATTAGGGGTTAATAGATTTATTTTGGTGGCAGCAATATCGGGAGCAGCAGATTAGGGGTTAATAGCATTATATAGGTGTCGGCGATGTTGGGGGCAGCAGATTAGGGGTGTTTAGATGTGGTGTTTATGTTAGGATGTTTTTAAGGTGTGTGGTTTTTAAACTTAACTTTTTTTCCCCATAGACATCAATGGGGCTGCGTTACAGAGCTTTTCATTCTGCGATCACAGGTTTTTTTCTAACACTCTCTCCCCATTGATGTCTATGGGGAAAGCGTGCACAAGCACGTCAAAGCAGCGCTTGTATTTTGTGCGGTATGAAGCTCAACACAACCATATCGCACGCAGAAGCCAACTTTTCAAAAACTCGTAATGGCAGCGCTATGGAGGGTGAAATAACGCAACTTTTATTGCGTTCGTTTTGCACCCTCTATAGCGCAAAACTTGTAATCTATGTGTTACATAATATAAACTCTTACAATGAATTTTACAAAAGAAGTAGATTTTTTCTGGCAAATGTATTTTTTCTCCCATTTGCCAGTCTGCTGTGTCATGTGGCAGGCATCAACCAATCACATACTAGTATATGTATACCATGTGAACGAACTTGTGCACATGTTCAGTGGAAATGGGTGCCTTAAAAAGAGTCTATATAAAAAGACTGCAAAGTGTGATAATGGAAGTAAATTGGAAATATTCTTAAAATTGTGTTCTCTTTCTGAATCATAAAAGTTTAATTTTGTTTTGAGTGTTCCTTTAAGAGTGGGTTGCAGTAGGGGAGTTGATCACATGGAAGTTTAGGAAGGTTGCTTGTGGGGGTATTGAATGGGTGGATTTAGATGTAGTGGAGGGAATTAATAAGGATAATTGTTCATTTGTTTTAATTTGTTTGTTTGCTGGGATTCATCTCCTCCACCTCTGAAGTGGTAGAAAGTTTAAGAAGCAGAGGTTGTATGACTGTTGCTTCTTAACTTACATTAAGCAGGCTCCCATGAGCAAGACGGTGCCACAATGGCTCTAAAGCATCCTCCGCTGCTTAGCATATTGAGTTAGGGTTGCCATGTTGTGCAACGCGTAACATCTCTTGCTGGGGTAAGTGAGTATTAGGCAAAATAATTATACAAGAATTAGTACAAGGATTTAACAAAGGACAAGACACTAGGCAAGTGCTTTTGTAATACTGTGTTGTATGTTTCTCACTATTTCCCTCTTTTTGTTAAAATGCTCTATATCTTCATGTTCCTCTTGTTACCTCTGTCTCTATAACAAACTACTCCATTCAGTTACTCCTTCCCATTCACCACCTGCACTATTTATTAGACAACCTCTTTTAACCTCACCTTACTTTTGCTCTCATGAACTTCACACATTCCTAAACTCTCTCTCTCCTCCCTCTCTGTACCTCTTTCAAAAAAGCAGTCTCAATACTGCAAATCTGTATCTCATCTTATTTCACTCTCCCTCTTGCCCATACTAACTGCTGGTGATATATCCCCTAATCCTGCCCCCCACAACTTCCTAGCCTTGCACACCCCTGTGTCCTAGACCTAGAAAACAAAACTCTGATAACCTTACTTAAATTACTCTTGTGTCTAAAACCAAAACCCTGTTCTCTTGTGCACTCATCCGCCCTGGCATATTCCTTTTAAATGCTACCTATGCAGATGTTCCCACACTGCTGAGCGACACTGGAATTTTTTTTGTGTCAGCTGACTTTCTTCACTACAAGCTCATTGTGAACTCCTATTATTCTGCCCTTAACCTCTCTAAGCAAGATAACGTCTCTATTCTTATCTCTACTCTTTCTTCAAACCCAAAATGTCTGTTCTCTACTTTCAATTCTCTTCTCTGCCCTCCCCACCTCCTATTACAAATACTCTCTCAGCTCAAGATTTTGCCAGCCACTTCAATAACAAAATTGATTCCATCATGAAGCGAAAATAATCTCTCAACATAGTAACAGTCTCCAAAAGCTTGCAATAATCCAATAAATTCATCTCTTGTGCCCCTGTTACTGAAGAGGTTTGTGTCCTTACACTGCCCTCTCACTGCCCTCTCACCTCACTAACTGTCCCCTCAATCCCATCCCCTCACAGCTATTTCCCTCCCTCTCTTCTACCTTTAACCCTATACTCACACACATTTTCAAACTCTCTCTCAACATTGGTATATTTCCCTCATCTCTAAAACATACACTGGTCAAAACTATCCTCAAAAAAACCTTCTCTCAATCCGAATCTCTCCATTCAACTACCGCCCTATTTCCCTACTGCAACTTACCTCAAAACTTCTTGAGAATCTAGTATAAACATAACTATCACTTTTCCTTAATTTAAACTCCCGCCTTGACCCACTACAATCTGGATTTTACCCACAACACTCAACAGAGAAAATTGTTAAGGTTCGCAATGACCTACTTACAGCAAAATCAAAACACTTCTTATTGCTAATCCTTTCCATCTATCGGCATCCTTTGATACCGTTGACCACAATCTTTTGCTCCAAACCCTACAATCCTTTGGCATTTGTGACAAAGCCCTCTCATGCATCTCTTCCTACCCGTCTAACTGAACCTTTAGGGGTCTATTTATCAAAGCGTCAACTGAAAATACGCTTGAATTCTGCATCGTATTTGTCGTGAGATTGAACCGCCATAGTTATTAAAGCATCAAGATCGGCAATTGTTGAAATTTGTGACTTAATATATGATCTTGAGATCTCAATCCAACTCAGATCGATGCTTGCGTCATTAAAGATGTTTCGAATTCAGATTCGACTCTATTTGAACCTTTTCCAAATTTAGCAAACATTTCACAGGTACACTCGCGTGTATTCCAATGCAACGTACCTAGCTTTCAATCCGTCAACCTTGAGGTTGCGGATCCTATAGAAGTCAATGGGAGTCTGAAAACACAGAATGCTTATGTTCAATGCTGCAAGAGAATGAGCTATATTACATAATAAAAGTAAATTAGAAACTCTATTTACATTGTATACCCTTTCTAAATCAAACAATATTATTGCTCCACATTTGGTGCACTAGTAGATATAGGGATAAAAATGAAAAATACATTACTACTTATAAATTATGCTACAAATTTGTCTCTCATTACAAAGCAAGGGGACAATATTATTTCTACAAATTTGTTGAAAAGTTTTGTCCCAAACTTGTCGCACTAATAGATACAGAGATAAAAATGAAATAAATACACAACATAATATAGCTAACTTCCTATTTTTTTTTTGGGGGGGGGGAATCTATGTGCACCATGTTTAAGACATATAATACAAGTCACACTCTCCACTTCGCACCAATTTTGACACAACACTTTTCGCACCAATTATGACGCAAACTCCTAAACAACCCACACACTAGTAAATTTTTCAACCACTTTTGATTGGAATATGCATAATCACATGATTTATGAGATCAGCCAATCTGATTCAAATATACATTTTAAACTATCACTAACTAATCAAATTGCTCAATACTTGTGTCATTGATCCCTCATCAGAACTTGTAAGTGCCATTTGTTACATTGTGTATTATACTTTGAAAGTATGTATATGTGAATTTAGAATTAAAGATAAACATTGATGCTGACATTAGGACACACAGTGTAATATTTTAGACAATGATTTTAAAATTCTAATTGATGTTTGATTCAATATAATCTTAAACTGATAGCTCAAAGGGATTGCCCACCGAACATTAAACTGTCATGATTCAGATACCGCAGAAATTAAAATCACCTCTTTATTGTCATGTTATTTTCAGTGTATTTCTTCCTTCTCTTGAATTTATTTTTCAGTAAGAAATGTCATCTTATATGCAAGCCCATTTTATAACACCTGTGAAGGGGTGGTTTTTAAAACTAGATTGCAACCAGGAGGGGTTACACAGGTACAAAGAGAAAACAGGCTTAGCTCTTAAAATATCTATTGATTGCAAATAAATACATATGATACCCTGATTACATGTTTGCAATTATTCCTGCTCAGAATATTAATAAATTGACACTATATACATATAGTGGTATAAATAAACACAGAGATATGAAGGACAACATTCTTTAGAACAAAAAAGGAATTAGTGACATGTAA
Source organism: Bombina bombina (assembly GCF_027579735.1). Lineage (NCBI taxonomy): Eukaryota > Metazoa > Chordata > Amphibia > Anura > Bombinatoridae > Bombina > Bombina bombina. The sequence goes on from NC_069499.1 coordinate 280,898,419, forward strand.
ATATGTTTGAAGAAGATTTCTGACATAACACACACATATATATATATATATATATATATATATACACTGTATATGTATGTATATATATATATATATATATATATATATATACACACACAAGTATGTGCAAAGATATATGTACAAATTCTAGCATTAATAATCATTTATAAAAAAAATATGAGATAAAAGCATATCATGACTTCTAGAAATGCAAATACACATTAATTTATGTGAAAGTATCATATAACAGATTTCTAGGTATAACAAATAAATATAAAAATAACTTTCTATGAGATATGTTTGTTGAGGTATAAATGTAGGTATTTCTTGGACATTAACAGTTGAAAAATAAAAGATTAGCTTTAGAGAAATGTGCTTGTTCATGGACAGTAATGAAATGGTATAAATAAAGTTTGGAAAAACCTGAATAACCGCGACAACCATACTTGACGCACGTGTTTTTGACAGCTTTTTGATAAATAAGGGGATCGTATTCAGATCTGCGTCAGCGATGTCTGGCGAGCGTATTGACGCCAGCGAATGCACTGATATTGACACTTTGATAAATTGACCCCTTTGTTTAGCCTTCTCTGATAAATCCTCTGCCCCTTTTCCACTTTCTGTTGCAGAACCACAATGCTCTTTCTTTGGTCCCCTTCTCTTCTCAATCTATAGATCTTCGTTATGTTTCTTAATAAAGTCCCAAAGGTTTCAAGATCATTTTTATGCTGATGACACCCAAATCTACCTCTCTGTATCAGACCTTTCTCCTTCCTTGCTAACGTGTGTTACTAACTGTTTTTTTCATACCTCATCCTGGATGTCCTCTCACTGCCTTAAGCTAAATCTCTCTAAAACTGGGCTCCTTATTTCGCCCCCTTCTTCCAAAATCTTCACCCTATTTTCTATAACTGTTAATAATTCCATCATTACCCCAACCCTGCATGCCCAATGTCTTGACTTGACACTTGACTCAGATCTTTCTTTCACTCCTAACAATGAGTATTTGGACATTTCCTACCACTTCCACTTTAAAAACATCTCTAAAATTCATAATTTCTTTACACAAAACACAACTAAGGTTTTAATTCATTCTCTCATCCTTTCCTGCCTTGATTACTGCAACTCCATCCTCCCTGGTCTTCCTACTTGCCATCTAGCTCCTTTAAATCAATAATGAATGCCTCTGCCAGGCTCGTCTTCCTCACTGAAGAAAGTGCTGTGCCATGCCCGGCTGGAGGCGCTGAGTCAGCAATCTTCTTTCATTGTAGATAGGGTGAGTTAAATATAGTTTTTATTTACCATAAAGTTTACCATAAAGTTTATCATCACTTTAAGTATCATGTCATAACAACAGTTTTTAAAGATCTAAAATTTAAAAAACATAATTTATGTAAAATCATATTTTTAAGCTAAAACAACATTCTTTGGGCTAGATAATATTCTAGTTGTAAATATAATAACTGGTAATGACAAGATAAATTTTATTTGAAGTTGCTTATTATGACTGCCAGTTGGCAAGATTACAGTTGGTATATGATCCAGCTATTTGGATATTACTAACAATTACTTTACAGTTTTTTGACAGAATATTTACAAAGGAGCAGTATAACCTACAGTGCATGACAGTTGAAACAACAGGAATGCATATAATGAACAGTAAAACAGAAAGTGCCAACCCAAATTTTATTGCAAAAGCAGACCAATTTTTACATTTATTACTCTCTTTTGTCAATTATTGTATAGTTATTTGATATATTAAACATGCTACCCATAATGATCTAACAAAATTAAATGCTTCTAAAATCCCCAATTCTATGGTTGTGTGGGGCTACGGCATGAAGCATATTGAAATATTAACTTGGATTAAATCTCAGGGTCAAAATTATTCCCCCATCCCCAAATTTTTTTTTAGCATGTTATCATACTGATTAAAGCATATCAGACATTACTGCAGGTTTATTGATGCACGGTTTAGTTCCTTTTAGACCTGACTTTGATCAATAATATGCCCACACTATACTAAACAGCCAACCCACCACATTGCCAAAAAACTAAATAAAACTATTAACCCCTAAACCTAACAACCGTCTAACTTTAAATTAAAATTACAAGATCCCTATCTTAAAATAAATAAAAACTTACCTGTGAAATAAAAAAAAAACTAAGTTTAAACTATAAATTAAACTGACATTACTATTAGACTAAAACTAAAATAACTATCAATTAAATAAATTAAATTATTAAAAAACCTAACACTACTAAAAAAATTAAATCTACAGTTACAAAAAATAAAAAATACTAAATTACAAAAAATAAAAAAAAATACTAAATTACAAAAAAAAATAAAAGAAAATTATCCAAAATAAAAACAATTACACCTAATCTAATAGCCCAATCAAAATAAAAAAGCATCCCCAAAATAAAAAAAAACCTAGCCTACAATAAACTACCAATAGCCCTTAAAAGGGCCTTTTGTAGGGCATTGCCCTAAAGAAATCAGCTCTTTTCCCTGTACCCCCAACAGTTAAACCCACCACCCAACCAACAGCCCAAAATAGCAAACCTAACTCTAAAAAAAACCTAATCTACCCATTGCCCTGAAAATGGTATTTGTATGGGCATTGCCCTTAAAAGGGCATTCAGCTCTTTTTCTTGCCCTAAAAAGGCCATTCAGCTCATTTAAGAAAAGCCCAAACTCTAATCTAAAAAAAGACACCCAAAAAAACCTTAAAAAAAACCACTTACCCCTCTTTAGGTACTCACCTTTGCAGAAGTCCGGCTTGAACGATCTTCATCCCAGTGGCTCCATCTTCATCCAGGTGGCTCCATCTTCATCCATCGAGGGCCCGGCATCTTCTTTATCCCTGTGGAGGCAGAGTGGTCGATGCACGGAGGTCCAGCCGAAGGTCCAAGGTGGAGGTCCAAGGCGGAGGTCCAGACGGAGGTCCAAGGTGGAGGTCCATCGATCCGACGTGGAGGTCCTCTTCATGCGATCGTCCGCCGCACACTGAGGATTCTATACTGGGGGTACCATTTCATTCCTATTGGCTGAAAAAGTTTAATCAGCCAATAGGAATTAGAGCTGCTAAATTCCTTTTAGCTGTTCAAATCAGCCAATAGGATTTAAGCAGCCCTCATTCCTATTCTAATTCTAATCAGTCAATAGGAATGAGAGCTGCTTAAATCCTATTGGCTGATTTGAACAGCCAATAGGATTTTCGCAGCTCTAATTACTATTGGCTGATTTAAATTTTTCAGTCGATAGGAATGCAATGGTACCCCCAGTATAAAAGGGGTACCCTGCATTTGAATCCTCAGTGTATGGCAGACGATCGCATGAAGAGGACCTCCACGTCGGATCGATGGACCTCCGCCTGGACCTCTTCCTTGGAACTCCGCCTTGGCCCTCCGCCTGTACCTCCACCTTGGACCTTCCCCTCCACACATCGATCGCAGGGATGAAGAAGATGCTGGTACCTCGATGAATGAAGATGGAGCCGTCTGGATGAAGATAGACCCGCTGGGATGAAGATCGTTCAAGCCGGATTTAGCAACTGTGAGTACCTAAAGAGGGGGGGTTTTTTAGATTAGGGTTTGGGCTTTTCTTAAAAGAGCTGAATGCCCTTTTCAGGGCAAGAAAAATAGCTGAATGCCATTTTAAGGGCAATGCACATACAAATGCCCTTTTCAGGGCAATGGGTAGATTAGGGTTTTTTTATTTTGTGGGTTTGGGGGGGGTGGGGGGTTGTAATGTTAGGGGGTGTTTGTTTTTATTTTTTAGAAAAAGAGCTGATTTCTTTAGGGTAATGTCCTACAAAAGGCCCTTTTAAGGGTTATTGGTAGTTTATTATAGAATACGGTTCTTTTATTTTGGCGTGTTTTTTTTAAAAAAAAAACAGGGTTTTAGAATAGGAATTATTTTTATTATTTTGAATAATTTGTTTAATAACTATTTACTAACTAGTCTACCAATTTAAAACTAAAAACAAACTTACCTGTTAAAAAAAATAAAACCAAAGCTAGCTACAATAACTATTAGTTATATTGTAGCTAGCTTAGGTTTTATTTTTATTTCACAGGTAAGTTTGCTTTTAGTTTTAAATAGGTATTATTTAGTTAATAATTGTAACTTTAATTTAGTTAAAGTTAGGGGGTGTTAGGTATAGGGTTACGGTTAGGGTTAGGTTTAGGTTTAGGGGTTAATATAGTTTAATTTAGGCTGTTGCGATGTGGGGGGCTGGCGGCCAGAAGTTTAGGGGTTAATAACTTTATTTAGTTTCGGAAATGTCGGGGAGCGGCAGAATAGGGGTTAATATCTTTATTATATTGTGGGCGATGTTGGGGTGTGGGGGAATAGGGGTTATGAACTTTTTTATAGTGACGGCAATATTGAGAGCGGCAGATTAGGGGTTAATAGATTTATTTTGGTGGCAGCAATATCGGGAGCAGCAGATTAGGGGTTAATAGCATTATATAGGTGTCGGCGATGTTGGGGGCAGCAGATTAGGGGTGTTTAGATGTGGTGTTTATGTTAGGATGTTTTTAAGGTGTGTGGTTTTTAAACTTAACTTTTTTTCCCCATAGACATCAATGGGGCTGCGTTACAGAGCTTTTCATTCTGCGATCACAGGTTTTTTTCTAACACTCTCTCCCCATTGATGTCTATGGGGAAAGCGTGCACAAGCACGTCAAAGCAGCGCTTGTATTTTGTGCGGTATGAAGCTCAACACAACCATATCGCACGCAGAAGCCAACTTTTCAAAAACTCGTAATGGAGGGTGAAATAACGCAACTTTTATTGCGTTCGTTTTGCACCCTCTATAGCGCAAAACTTGTAATCTATGTGTTACATAATATAAACTCTTACAATGAATTTTACAAAAGAAGTAGATTTTTTCTGGCAAATGTATTTTTTCTCCCATTTGCCAGTCTGCTGTGTCATGTGGCAGGCATCAACCAATCACATACTAGTATATGTATACCATGTGAACTTGTGCACATGTTCAGTGGAAATGGGTGCCTTAAAAAGAGTCTATATAAAAAGACTGCAAAGTGTGATAATGGAAGTAAATTGGAAATATTCTTAAAATTGTGTTCTCTTTCTGAATCATAAAAGTTTAATTTTGTTTTGAGTGTTCCTTTAAGAGTGGGTTGCAGTAGGGGAGTTGATCACATGGAAGTTTAGGAAGGTTGCTTGTGGGGGTATTGAATGGGTGGATTTAGATGTAGTGGAGGGAATTAATAAGGATAATTGTTCATTTGTTTTAATTTGTTTGTTTGCTGTGATTCATCTCCTCCACCTCTGAAGTGGTAGAAAGTTTAAGAAGCAGAGGTTGTATGACTGTTGCTTCTTAACTTACATTAAGCAGGCTCCCATGAGCAAGACGGTGCCATAATGGCTCTAAAGCATCCTCCGCTGCTTAGCATATTGAGTTAGGGTTGCCATGTTGTGCAGCGCGTAACATCTCTTGCTGGGGTAAGTGAGTATTAGGCAAAATAATTATACAAGAATTAGTACAAGGATTTAACAAAGGACAAGACACTAGGCAAGTGCTTTTGTAATACTGTGTTGTATGTTTCTCACTATTTCCCTCTTTTTGTTAAAATGCTCTATATCTTCATGTTCCTCTTGTTACCTCTGTCTCTATAACAAACTACTCCATTCAGTTACTCCTTCCCATTCACCACCTGCACTATTTATTAGACAACCTCTTTTAACCTCACCTTACTTTTGCTCTCATGAACTTCACACATTCCTAAACTCTCTCTCTCCTCCCTCTCTGTACCTCTTTCAAAAAAGCAGTCTCAATACTGCAAATCTGTATCTCATCTTATTTCACTCTCCCTCTTGCCCATACTAACTGCTGGTGATATATCCCCTAATCCTGCCCCCCACAACTTCCTAGCCTTGCACACCCCTGTGTCCTAGACCTAGAAAACAAAACTCTGATAACCTTACTTAAATTACTCTTGTGTCTAAAACCAAAACCCTGTTCTCTTGTGCACTCATCCGCCCTGGCATATTCCTTTTAAATGCTACCTATGCAGATGTTCCCACACTGCTGAGCGACACTGGAATTTTTTTTGTGTCAGCTGACTTTCTTCACTACAAGCTCATTGTGAACTCCTATTATTCTGCCCTTAACCTCTCTAAGCAAGATAACGTCTCTATTCTTATCTCTACTCTTTCTTCAAACCCAAAATGTCTGTTCTCTACTTTCAATTCTCTTCTCCGCCCTCCCCACCTCCTATTACAAATACTCTCTCAGCTCAAGATTTTGCCAGCCACTTCAATAACAAAATTGATTCCATCATGAAGCGAAAATAATCTCTCAACATAGTAACAGTCTCCAAAAGCTTGCAATAATCCAATAAATTCATCTCTTGTGCCCCTGTTACTGAAGAGGTTTGTGTCCTTACACTGCCCTCTCACTGCCCTCTCACCTCACTAACTGTCCCCTCAATCCCATCCCCTCACAGCTATTTCCCTCCCTCTCTTCTACCTTTAACCCTATACTCACACACATTTTCAAACTCTCTCTCAACATTGGTATATTTCCCTCATCTCTAAAACATACACTGGTCAAAACTATCCTCAAAAAAACCTTCTCTCAATCCGAATCTCTCCATTCAACTACCGCCCTATTTCCCTACTGCAACTTACCTCAAAACTTCTTGAGAATCTAGTATAAACATAACTATCACTTTTCCTTAATTTAAACTCCCGCCTTGACCCACTACAATCTGGATTTTACCCACAACACTCAACAGAGAAAATTGTTAAGGTTCGCAATGACCTACTTACAGCAAAATCAAAACACTTCTTATTGCTAATCCTTTCCATCTATCGGCATCCTTTGATACCGTTGACCACAATCTTTTGCTCCAAACCCTACAATCCTTTGGCATTTGTGACAAAGCCCTCTCATGCATCTCTTCCTACCCGTCTAACTGAACCTTTAGGGGTCTATTTATCAAAGCGTCAACTGAAAATGCGCTTGAATTCCGCATCGTATTTGTCGTGAGATTGAACCGCCATAGTTATTAAAGCATCAAGATCGGCAATTGTTGAAATTTGTGACTTAATATATGATCTTGAGATCTCAATCCAACTCAGATCGATGCTTGCGTCATTAAAGATGTTTCGAATTCAGATTCGACTCTATTTGAACCTTTTCCAAATTTAGCAAACATTTCACAGGTACACTCGCGTGTATTCCAATGCAACGTACCTAGCTTTCAATCCGTCAACCTTGAGGTTGCGGATCCTATAGAAGTCAATGGGAGTCTGAAAACACAGAATGCTTATGTTCAATGCTGCAAGAGAATGAGCTATATTACATAATAAAAGTAAATTAGAAACTCTATTTACATTGTATACCCTTTCTAAATCAAACAATATTATTGCTCCACATTTGGTGCACTAGTAGATATAGGGATAAAAATGAAAAATACATTACTACTTATAAATTATGCTACAAATTTGTCTCTCATTACAAAGCAAGGGGACAATATTATTTCTACAAATTTGTTGAAAAGTTTTGTCCCAAACTTGTCGCACTAATAGATACAGAGATAAAAATGAAATAAATACACAACATAATATAGCTAACTTCCTATTTTTTTTTGGGGGGGGGGGGGGAATCTATGTGCACCATGTTTAAGACATATAATACAAGTCACACTCTCCACTTCGCACCAATTTTGACACAACACTTTTCGCACCAATTATGACGCAAACTCCTAAACAACCCACACACTAGTAAATTTTTCAACCACTTTTGATTGGAATATGCATAATCACATGATTTATGAGATCAGCCAATCTGATTCAAATATACATTTTAAACTATCACTAACTAATCAAATTGCTCAATACTTGTGTCATTGATCCCTCATCAGAACTTGTAAGTGCCATTTGTTACATTGTGTATTATACTTTGAAAGTATGTATATGTGAATTTAGAATTAAAGATAAACATTGATGCTGACATTAGGACACACAGTGTAATATTTTAGACAATGATTTTAAAATTCTAATTGATGTTTGATTCAATATAATCTTAAACTGATAGCTCAAAGGGATTGCCCACCGAACATTAAACTGTCATGATTCAGATACCGCAGAAATTAAAATCACCTCTTTATTGTCATGTTATTTTCAGTGTATTTCTTCCTTCTCTTGAATTTATTTTTCAGTAAGAAATGTCATCTTATATGCAAGCCCATTTTATAACACCTGTGAAGGGGTGGTTTTTAAAACTAGATTGCAACCAGGAGGGGTTACACAGGTACAAAGAGAAAACAGGCTTAGCTCTTAAAATATCTATTGATTGCAAATAAATACATATGATACCCTGATTACATGTTTGCAATTATTCCTGCTCAGAATATTAATAAATTGACACTATATACATATAGTGGTATAAATAAACACAGAGATATGAAGGACAACATTCTTTAGAACAAAAAAGGAATTAGTGACATGTAAATATGTTTGAAGAAGATTTCTGACATAACACACACATATATATATATATATATATATATATATATATATATATATATATATATATATATACACTGTATATGTATGTATATATATATATATATATATATATATATATACACACACAAGTATGTGCAAAGATATATGTACAAATTCTAGCATTAATAATCATTTATAAAAAAAATATGAGATAAAAGCATATCATGACTTCTAGAAATGCAAATACACATTAATTTATGTGAAAGTATCATATAACAGATTTCTAGGTATAACAAATAAATATAAAAATAACTTTCTATGAGATATGTTTGTTGAGGTATAAATGTAGGTATTTCTTGGACATTAACAGTTGAAAAATAAAAGATTAGCTTTAGAGAAATGTGCTTGTTCATGGACAGTAATGAAATGGTATAAATAAAGTTTGGAAAAACCTGAATAACCGCGACAACCATACTTGACGCACGTGTTTTTGACAGCTTTTTGATAAATAAGGGGATCGTATTCAGATCTGCGTCAGCGATGTCTGGCGAGCGTATTGACGCCAGCGAATGCACTGATATTGACACTTTGATAAATTGACCCCTTTGTTTAGCCTTCTCTGATAAATCCTCTGCCCCTTTTCCACTTTCTGTTGCAGAACCACAATGCTCTTTCTTTGGTCCCCTTCTCTTCTCAATCTATAGATCTTCGTTATGTTTCTTAATAAAGTCCCAAAGGTTTCAAGATCATTTTTATGCTGATGACACCCAAATCTACCTCTCTGTATCAGACCTTTCTCCTTCCTTGCTAACGTGTGTTACTAACTGTTTTTTTCATACCTCATCCTGGATGTCCTCTCACTGCCTTAAGCTAAATCTCTCTAAAACTGGGCTCCTTATTTCGCCCCCTTCTTCCAAAATCTTCACCCTATTTTCTATAACTGTTAATAATTCCATCATTACCCCAACCCTGCATGCCCAATGTCTTGACTTGACACTTGACTCAGATCTTTCTTTCACTCCTAACAATGAGTATTTGGACATTTCCTACCACTTCCACTTTAAAAACATCTCTAAAATTCATAATTTCTTTACACAAAACACAACTAAGGTTTTAATCCATTCTCTCATCCTTTCCTGCCTTGATTACTGCAACTCCATCCTCCCTGGTCTTCCTACTTGCCATCTAGCTCCTTTAAATCAATAATGAATGCCTCTGCCAGGCTCGTCTTCCTCACTGAAGAAAGTGCTGTGCCATGCCCGGCTGGAGGCGCTGAGTCAGCAATCTTCTTTCATTGTAGATAGGGTGAGTTAAATATAGTTTTTATTTACCATAAAGTTTACCATAAAGTTTATCATCACTTTAAGTATCATGTCATAACAACAGTTTTTAAAGATCTAAAATTTAAAAAACATAATTTATGTAAAATCATATTTTTAAGCTAAAACAACATTCTTTGGGCTAGATAATATTCTAGTTGTAAATATAATAACTGGTAATGACAAGATAAATTTTATTTGAAGTTGCTTATTATGACTGCCAGTTGGCAAGATTACAGTTGGTATATGATCCAGCTATTTGGATATTACTAACAATTACTTTACAGTTTTTTGACAGAATATTTACAAAGGAGCAGTATAACCTACAGTGCATGACAGTTGAAACAACAGGAATGCATATAATGAACAGTAAAACAGAAAGTGCCAACCCAAATTTTATTGCAAAAGCAGACCAATTTTTACATTTATTACTCTCTTTTGTCAATTATTGTATAGTTATTTGATATATTAAACATGCTACCCATAATGATCTAACAAAATTAAATGCTTCTAAAATCCCCAATTCTATGGTTGTGTGGGGCTACGGCATGAAGCATATTGAAATATTAACTTGGATTAAATCTCAGGGTCAAAATTATTCCCCCATCCCCAAATTTTTTTTTAGCATGTTATCATACTGATTAAAGCATATCAGACATTACTGCAGGTTTATTGATGCACGGTTTAGTTCCTTTTAGACCTGACTTTGATCAATAATGTAGCATGTAATATTAAAGGGACAGTCAACACCAGAATTTTTGTTGTTTAAAAAGAAAGATAATCCCTTTATTACCCATTCCCCAGTTTTGCATAACCAACACAGTTATAGAAATACACTTTTTACCTCTGTGATTACCCTGTAAAAAAACCTCTGCAAACTGACCCCTTATTTCAGTTTTTTGACAATCAGTGCTCCCTCCAGGGTAATTTCACATGCATGAGCCCAATGTTATCTATATGAAACACATGAACTAATGCCCTCTAGTGGTCAAAATGCGTTCAGATTAGAGGCAGTCTTCAAGGTCTAAGAAATTAGCATATGAACCTCCTAGGTTTAGCTTTCAACTAAGAATACCAAGAGAACAAAGGAAAATTGGTGATAAAAGTACATTTAAAATTTAAATCATTAAAGTTTTTTTTGGACTTGACTATCCCTTTAAGTACAATAAGGGGTCGATAAAAGAAAGGTCATTGAAATTTGTATTTCTGACTCGCCTATCTCACCTATACCACACCTTGCGTAATGATCATATAAATTGAGCAGTCCATTGTAAACAATACGTTACGCGATAAGCTGTCCATAGTAAACTATAGGCTTCATCTCCTTATATAATTTCACGAACTTCGAAATGGGTTTCGATATATCATCGCGTTGCTTCATAATTTAAATTAATCAGTTTATTTCAGTTTGTTTTTGCATATTTCAAAATTTAAAACTACAGTTATAGTATATTGTCTAATTACGTTATATAGTTAAACTTGTTAAATTAAATAAATATTGTAAATAATGTTATTCATGTTAATTTGCCAAAGAATGGGTGTCGAGACATGTATGTGTGTTAATTGTGCGAATCGTATGGCGTATGTTTTGATATCATCGTAACATATGTGCGAAAATTTCGAGATTTACTCAGGTTACGCCCATGGAACGCCCATCTTACGCCCTCTCCTTCGCAATGAATTTTGATTTTACTGTTCTGGTTAAATTTTGTTATTCTTTGTAGTGAAATTGTACAATAAATGTTTTTACGCTCATTATTTTTGTAATATTTTTACTCATTTGTAGTTCAATTATTAAGAAATAGCTTATATGTTGTTAAAAAAAAATGTTAATGTGTAATATTTGTTAACCAATCATATTTGTTGTTATATCATTTGTGTTACCATAATACCTTGCAATATATTTATGTACGCATATTTATGAGTACTTCCTTAATATTCTCCAATCACAGAGTATTTTACATTTTACGCTAGTTACATGTATATTTCTTTAATGTATAGCATTTTTTTATTCTGTGAGGCTGTTGAGGAGATTTGAGAAAATGGTTGCTGACAGGTTTTCAGTTGTGGAGAACGAAATCCTAGTATCTGCTTTGGAGCCAAACTATGACATGCTTTTTCGACCACAGAGACGTGAAACTAGTTTAAAGACAAGGGATGCAATCTGGGAAGATATTGCTGATATGGTAAATTTAAATGCTACACATATAAAGACTTTGGGGCCTATTTAACATGGTGCGGACGGACATGATCCGATATTGCGGATCATGTCTGCCGCACATCGATAAGTGCAGACAGCGTACTCTGTCAGCATTTATCATTGCACCAGCAGTACTTGTGAACTGCTGGTCCAATGCCGCCCCCTGCAGATTCACGACCAATCAGACGCTAGCAGGGGGTGTAAATCAACCCGATCGTATTGGATCGGGTTGATTTCTTGCAAGTTCTGTCCGCCTTCTCAGTGCAGGCGGACAGGTTATGGAGCAGCAGTCTTTTGAAGGCTCACCAGAAACGGAGCTTGATAAATATGCCCCTGTGGCTCAATGTCACAAAAAGGTTGCAGACATTAAAAGGAAAGTTCTTAGGAAGAATTAGAGGAGGAGGAGATTTTTAAAATATGAAAAACATTTTATTAAACTTTTAATGTCTGTAAACCCTAATATGGACATTCAGTGATAGTCTTCTTCAGCATCATCTTCCCAAAATTCTCTCTTGTGTGTAGAACATGTAGATGTCTCTGTGGGCCCAGAAAGTAAGGTTGCACAGGATGTGGATGAAGGTAAGTGTTTATTTTATTTAGTTAAGATATCATGTTCCTTAAACTAATATTTCAAATAATATTTATTTTAATTTAGTGCAAGAAGTAACCACATCACCAGCATTATTTGTTGAAACCACTGAGGCAGCACCTCACCAATTAAAAAATTGAAAACATTTCTCTCCCCTTCCCCTTCCTGTTAGTCACTTTCTTGTCTACTTTCACGGATTGCAACTATTCTAATAATTGAAAACTATCCGCTATATTTAGGAACTTGTATGATTTATGTATACGATGAGTAATGGAGAAAGAAAGAAAAAGAAGAAAAATGATAATATCTACATGTTTATTTTACTATATATACCATTGGAGCGTTTATATTGTTAATTTTGATAAGCATAAATAAAGCTTTTTTGAAACTTAAAAAAAAAAAAAAAAAAAGGAAAACATTAAAAAAATTGCAAATGATCATTACCGGTATACGTATATACAGGGAGTGCAGAATTATTAGGCAAATGAGTATTTTGACCACATCATCCTCTTTATGCATGTTGTCTTACTCCAAGCTGTATAGGCTCGAAAGCCTACTACCAATTAAGCATATTAGGTGATGTGCATCTCTGTAATGAGAAGGGGTGTAGTCTAATGACATCAACACCCTATATCAGGTGTGCATAATTATTAGGCAACTTCCTTTCCTTTGGCAAAATGGGTCAAAAGAAGGACTTGACAGGCTCAGAAAAGTAAAAAATAGTGAGATATCTTGCAGAGGGATGCAGCACTCTTAAAATTGCAAAGCTTCTGAAGCGTGATCATTGAACAATCAAGAGTTTCATTCAAAATAGTCAACAGGGTCGCAAGAAGCGTGTGGAAAAACCAAGGTGCAAAATAACTGCCCATGAACTGAGAAAAGTCAAGCGTGCAGCTGCCAAGATGCCACTTGCCACCAGTTTGGCCATATTTCAGAGCTGCAACATGACTGGAGTGCCCAAAAGCACAAGGTGTGCAATACTCAGAGACATGGCCAAGGTAAGAAAGGCTGAAAGACGACCACAACTGAACAAGACACACAAGCTGAAACGTCAAGACTGGGCCAAGAAATATCTCAAGACTGATTTTTCTAAGGTTTTATGGACTGATGAAATGAGAGTGAGTCTTGATGGGCCAGATGGATGGGCCCGTGGCTGGATTGGTAAAGGGCAGAGAGCTCCAGTCCAACTCAGATGCCAGCAAGGTGGAGGTGGAGTACTGGTTTGGGCTGGTATCATCAAAGATGAGCTTGTGGGGCCTTTTTTGGGTTGAGGATGGAGTCAAGCTCAACTCCCAGTCCTACTGCCAGTTTCTGGAAGACACCTTCTTCAAGCAGTGGTACAGGAAGAAGTCTGCATCCTTCAAGAAAAACATGATTTTCATGCAGGACAATGCTCCATCACATGCGTCCAAGTACTCCACAGCGTGGCTGGCAAGAAAGGGTATAAAAGAAGAAAATCTAATGACATGGCCTCCTTGTTCACCTGATCTGAACCCCATTGAGAACCTGTTGGTCCATCATCAAATGTGAGATTTACAAGGAGGGAAAACAGTACACCTCTCTGAACAGTGTCTGGGAGGCTGTGGTTGCTGCTGCACGCAATGTTGATGGTGAACAGATCAAAACACTGACAGAATCCATGGATGGCAGGCTTTTGAGTGTCCTTGCAAAGAAAGGTGGCTATATTGGTCACTGATTTGTTTTTGTTTTGTTTTTGAATGTCAGAAATGTATATTTGTGAATGTTGAGATGTTATATTGGTTTCACTGGTAAAAATAAATAATTGAAATGGGTATATATTTGTTTTTTGTTAAGTTGCCTAATAATTATGCACAGTAATAGTCACCTGCACACACAGATATCCCCCTAAAATAGCTATAACTAAAAACAAACTAAAAACTACTTCCAAAACTATTCAGCTTTGATATTAATGAGTTTTTTGGGTTCATTGAGAACATGGTTGTTGTTCAATAATAAAATTAATCCTCAAAAATACAACTTGCCTAATAATTCTGCACTCCCTGTATGTATATATTTTTTGTATTTTATAATAATTTAGCATGCAAATTAACACATCAATTTAAGCATTGTATTTTTGGGAGATATATATATATATATATATATATATATATATGTATATATATATATATATATATATATATATATATATATATATATATAAGTATTCCACAGAATGCAGGCACTCATTTAGGCATAGTTTTATTTAGGCATAGTTAAAAAGACATAACGTTTCGGCACCAGCTTGTGCCTTTGTCAAATGTCAGCAAAAAGAACAAAAGAATATGCAACACAGGTTTTACATTTTTTTGCCCTCTTTTGTCTTGGGGCATGGGTGGGGGTTTCGCAGTTGAGCGAGTAGTTACCCCTAAAAAATGTTCAGATTGATTAATTCGTGCAGGGGTGTGGTTATCATTACCACTGGTCTCAGTACCAGAGGAATCACCCCCGCTGCTGTCTACAATACTTAATGTGTTTCTCAATCTAAGATTCCTACGTCGTCTAGGTGGACCATCCTCTTTACCATATAGCCACCTATATACCCTTCTTTCTCTATAATAATTTTCAACATTATTCATTTTCTTATTTTTAAAGTTGATGAGATCAGTACGATACTTATTTACCAGGCCATCAAGTTTAGTAATCCAATCTTGACTAGTGTCATTAGTCAAAATGTGGGTACTCTGTTCTTTGATGGTGTCCAATTCAGCCTTGATTTTAACCCCTAGTCTAGTGACTTCCTCAATCACCAGAAGGATCAGGTCGTAAGAACATTTGTTCAATATTGAACACCATCTTTTACAGAACTCCACATTTTGCCTACCCAGGGTCGGTATATTTTTAACTCTAAAACCCCTGGGGATAAATTTTTTCCTAAAATAACTTGATAGAAAAACCGCATGTAAATGATAATCAATTTCCTTTCTACGCAAATTAAGCATTTTATGATAGATATTAAGAGGTGTCTCACCACCCAGCTCATTCAGGTCCTCAGGAACAAGAATCCTATCCGCATCTTCATCCGTAAACGCTAGAGGATCTGTGTTAAAGTCATCATCCAACTGTGAATATTCAGGTATGCCAGCAGCCTCAGCCATCATCAATATAGGGGTAAATATAAAAACAAATGATTACTTCAACAGCATCAACAGGATATTAAGTGTGCGATATCACAGCAAAGTCCACAAATATAGGCCTAGATTTGGAGTTCGGCGGTAAAAGGGCTGTTAACGCTCCGCGGGCTTTTTTCTGGCCGCACCATAAATTTAACTCTGGTATCGAGAGTTCAAACAAATGCTGCGTTAGGCTCCAAAAAAGGAGCGTAGAGCATTTTTACAGCAAATGCAACTCTCGATACCAGAGTTGCTTACGGACGCGGCCGGCCTCAAAAACGTGCTCGTGCACGATTCTCCCATAGGAAACAATGGGACTGTTTGAGCTGAAAAAAAACCTAACACCTGCAAAAAAGCAGCGTTCAGCTCCTAACGCAGCCCCATTGTTTCCTATGGGGAAACACTTCCTACGTCTGCACCTAACACCCTAACATGTACCCCGAGTCTAAACACCCCTACCCTTACACTTATTAACCCCTAATCTGCCGCCCCCGCTATCGCTGACCCCTGCATATTTTTTTTAACCCCTAATCTGCCGCTCCGTAAACCGCTGCAACCTACGTTATCCCTATGTACCCCTAATCTGCTACCCCTAACACCGCCAACCCCTATATTATATTTATTAACCCCTAACCTGCCCCCCACAACGTCGCCGACACCTGCCTACACTTATTAACCCCTAATCTGCCGAGCGGACCTGAGCGCTACTATAATAAAGTTATTAACCCCTAATCCGCCTCACTAACCCTATCATAAATAGTATTAACCCCTAATCTGCCCTCCCTAACATCGCCAACACCTACCTTCAATTATTAACCCCTAATCTTCCGATCGGAGCTCACCGCTATTCTAATAAATGGATTAACCCCTAAAGCTAAGTCTAACCCTAACACTAACACCCCCCTAAGTTAAATATAATATTTATCTAACGAAATAAATTAACTCTTATTAAATAACTTATTCCTATTTAAAGCTAAATACTTACCTGTAAAATAAATCCTAATATAGCTACAATATAAATTATAATTATATTATAGCTATTTTAGGATTAATATTTATTTTACAGGCAACTTTGTAATTATTTTAACCAGGTACAATAGCTATTAAATAGTTAAGAACTATTTAATAGTTACCTAGTTAAAATAATAACAAATTTACCTGTAAAATAAATCCTAACCTAAGTTATAATTAAACCTAACACTACCCTATCAATAAAATAATTAAATAAACTACCTACAATTACCTACAATTAACCTAACACTACACTATCAATAAATTAATTAAACACAATTCCTACAAATAAATACAATTAAATAAACTAGCTAAAGTACAAAAAATAAAAAAGAACTAAGTTACAGAAAATAAAAAAATATTTACAAACATAAGAAAAATATCACAACAATTTTAAACTAATTACACCTACTCTAAGCCCCCTAATAAAATAACAAAGCCCCCCAAAATAAAAAAATTCCCTACCCTATTCTAAATTAAAAAAGTTACAAGCTCTTTTACCTTACCAGCCCTGAACAGGGCCCTTTGCGGGGCATGCCCCAAGAATTTCAGCTCTTTTGCCTGTAAAAAAAAACATACAATACCCCCCCCCCAACATTACAACCCACCACCCACATACCCCTAATCTAACCCAAAGAATCAAGTTCAATCCGATTGGCTGATCCAATCAGCCAATCAGATTGAGCTCGCATTCTATTGGCTGTTCCGATCAGCCAATAGAATGCGAGCTCAATCTGATTGGCTGATTGGATCGGCCAATCGGATTGAACTAGATTCTGATTGGCTGATTCCATCAGCCAATCAGAAAATTCCTACCTTAATTCCGATTGGCTGATAGAATCCTATCAGCCAATCGGAATTCGAGGGACGCCATCTTGGATGACGTCCCTTAAAGGAACAGTCATTCGTCGTTCAGTCGTCGGTCCGGATGGATGTTCCGCGCTGGATGTCTTCAGGATCCTGCCGCTTCGCTCCAGATGGAAGAAGATCGAAGATGCCGCTTGGAAAAGATGTTTGCCGGTCCGGATGTCCTCTTCTTGCCGGATAGGAGGAAGACTTTGGAGCCTCTTCTGGACCTCTTCAGCACCGGATTATGGATCGCCAACCCCCGCTTGGGTTGGATGAAGATCTTGGAGCCAGGACGGATCGGTGATACCTGGATGGTGAAGACAAGGTAGGAAGATCTTCAGGGGATTAGTGTTAGGTTTATTTAAGGGGGGGTTGGGTTAGATTAGGGGTATGTGGGTGGTGGGTTGTAATGTTGGGGGGGGGGGTATTGTATGTTTTTTTTTTACAGGCAAAAGAGCTGAACTTCTTGGGGCATGCCCCGCAAAGGGCCCTGTTCAGGGCTGGTAAGGTAAAAGAGCTTGTAACTTTTTTAATTTAGAATAGGGTAGGGAATTTTTTATTTTGGGGGGCTTTGTTATTTTATTAGGGGGCTTAGAGTAGGTGTAATTAGTTTAAAATTGTTGTAATATTTTTCTTATGTTTGTAAATATTTTTTTATTTTCTGTAACTTAGTTCTTTTTTATTTTTTGTACTTTAGCTAGTTTATTTAATTGTATTTATTTGTAGGAATTGTGTTTAATTAATTTATTGATAGTGTAGTGTTAGGTTAATTGTAGGTAATTGTAGGTAGTTTATTTAATTATTTTATTGATAGGGTAGTGTTAGGTTTAATTATAACTTAGGTTAGGATTTATTTTACAGGTAAATTTGTTATTATTTTAACTAGGTAACTATTAAATAGTTCTTAACTATTTAATAGCTATTGTACCTGGTTAAAATAATTACAAAGTTGCCTGTAAAATAAATATTAATCCTAAAATAGCTATAATATAATTATAATTTATATTGTAGCTATATTAGGATTTATTTTACAGGTAAGTATTTAGCTTTAAATAGGAATAATTTATTTAATAAGAGTTAATTTATTTCGTTAGATGTAAATTATATTTAACTTAGGGGGGTGTTAGTGTTAGGGTTAGACTTAGCTTTAGGGGTTAATACATTTATTAGAATAGCGGTGAGGTCCGCTCGGCAGATTAGGGGTTAATAATTGAAGGTAGGTGTCGGCGATGTTAGGGAGGGCAGATTAGGGGTTAATACTATTTATGATAGGGTTAGTGAGGCGGATTAGGGGTTAATAACTTTATTATAGTAGCGCTCAGGTCCGCTCGGCAGATTAGGGGTTAATAAGTGTAGGCAGGTGTCGGCGACGTTGAGGGGGACAGATTAGGGGTTAATAAATATAATATAGGGGTCGGCGGTGTTAGGGGTAGCAGATTAGGGGTACATAGGGATAACGTAGGTGGCGGCGCTTTGCGGTCGGAAGATTAGGGGTTAATTATTTTAAGTAGCTGGCGGCGACGTTGTGGGGGGCAGGTTAGGGGTTAATAAATGTAATACAGGGGTCGGCGGGGTTAGGGGCAGCAGATTAGGGGTACATAAGTATAACGTAGGTGGCGGTCGGCAGATTAGGGGTTAAAAATTTTAATCGAGTGGCGGCGATGTGGGGGGAGCTCGGTTTAGGGGTACATAGGTAGTTTATGGGTGTTAGTGTACTTTAGGGTACAGTAGTTAAGAGCTTTATGAACCGGCGTTAGCCAGAAAGATCTTAACTCCTGCTATTTTCAGGCGGCTGGAATCTTGTCGTTAGAGCTCTAACGCTCACTTCAGAAACGACTCTAAATACCAGCGTTAGGAAGATCCCATTGAAAATATAGGCTACGCAAATGGCATAGGGGGATCTGCGGTATGGAAAAGTCGCGGCTGAAAAGTGAGCGTTAGACCCTTTAATCACTGACTCCAAATACCAGCGGGCGGCCAAAACCAGCGTTAGGAGCCTCTAACGCTGGTTTTGACGGCTACCGCCGAACTCCAAATCTAGGCCATAGTGTATAAATCTTGGGAGTGCTTAATCCCAAACGCAAAAAGCCAATATAAAGTTCCTTTGAGGGAAAGCACAATCTCACCACTCCATTAATGCCACGGTGCTCTGCCAAAAATCATCCAAGTATTCCACAGAATGCAGGCACTCATTTGGTCTTGATAAAATATAACAGTTTTATTTAGGCATAGTTAAAACGACATAACGTTTCGGCACCAGCTTGTGCCTTTGTCAAATGTCAGCAAAAAGAACAAAAAAATATGCACCACTCTTAAAATCGATATTAACACATAAATAAAAATATACCCCTTTTAAAGATGAGAAGTGACAAACTTTTGCCGCCATGCCGCCACTCGCATCTTCCCATTCCTGGCAATGACGTATGCACGTTACATGCCTAGCGTGATGGCGCATGGCACGACGTTGCCATAGCGACGTCGGGTAGCCTCACGCATCAGAATAGGAAGCATCTTACTCACGCATGCGTGTAACGTGCCAATGCGGCTGTAAGTAATTGTTGCCTTTGGCAACCAAACATTCATAGATGTATACCGCGTATTAGATTTAAGCATAGCGGTAATGTAGGCAATCCAGAATACTGATCAGCATATACTTTGTGATGACACATTGAGACATAACGAAGATAGAATATGTTTCATAGGGCTGCATGCAATGAACCATTTTACTCATAATACAATAAAGGAGACTAAACAAACAGTCATCCTAAGAGTACAGGTAATAATTACCAAAAACAATAGTAGAAAGCATCAGCACAAATAAAGCATATAAACAATTGCTATTAAAGCACATCCACATGATGAAGATGAGTTAAAACCCAAATAGTTAAAAAAAACACCCCTAAGGATAGAACATGTTTATGCTGCCTAATCAAAAGCATTGCTATATTTTACCTGAGAAGATTTAAATGAGATAAAAAAGGAACCACATGTATATAATAGCATCATGTCCCCTAGGGTACGTATAGAAACTTTTTGAGCAGTGAGCCATCAATTGGGTGTTGAAAAGACATCCAGGGCAAAGACCATCCAGCACTACATTAGTAGAATGGGCTAAAGTCCAGTAAGGTGTTAAGGCCCTTAGGAACCAATGTGTCCAATCTGTATATCCATCTGCTTTCTAGTTGGAGCAGTCTATTGGCTCTGTCTCCCCCTCTTGGCATTGGAGGTACGTGATCAATTAACATAGATCTGATGCTTGACACAGAGTGTTTCAGGGCCACGCAGTGGCGTGCCACTGGCTGATCGGACTCACAAGATTTTAACGCAGCGTGGATTGCGCAATGGTGGTTCGCCATCCTATCACGGAATGGAGTGATTGTCTTGCCCACATATACACTGGAACAAGGACAAATTAGTATGTATATTACGTAGTTACTCATGCAACTCAAACGGTAATTTATTTTGTACCTCTTGTTCGAATGTGGGTGCTGAAAGGAATTACCTCTGGTCATGCTGTTGCATGTGGTACAGTTGCCACAGGGAAAACATCCCATTTTTGTGGGTTTGAGCCACGACTCCTTGCGATAGTGTTTAACGGGATCCGACTTCACCAGATGGTCCCTGAGGTTTTTGGCCCTACGATAGACCATGCATAGAAAGAGGTTCCGACATCCATCAATTCTTTAAAAGTACAAAGTCTTTATTAGGGTATCTTAAAACAGGAACACAGCAAACAAACGGTCAAGTGGACTTAGGCGCAGCACGCAGGCATACGCGTTTCGGAAGTAAATTCCGTAGTCACAGCCTATGTGCTAAACCCCCACATCCAGTTTAAAAACCTAATAGGCAAATGTGATTGGTTAAAACAAAACAACGCCCTAGTGTCACTGACCAATGATATGAGATTGTCAATTAAGAAATTCATGTCTATTCTCTAACAGAGCAACATAATAGCACCAATATCACACTTAGCCTTATAAGAAATGTGTTAAAAGAGCAAGGAGATATGAGAAACTAACAAAACACATGATAGCTAAATGGATAGAAAGAGTATATGACTGAATATATACATTCTAATCTAGATGTAGATAACATGATTGTGCTGCACATACATATAAGCTAAATATACAGGATATTCAAAAAATAAACTAAAAATATACTAAAAATATATATATATATATACAGCGAAAGCATAGTAAATACAAATATGCATAGAATAGATCCACAAATAGGGCTGTACACATATGAAACGTCTACGATACAATGTGACATAATGAGTACTGTTCCCAAAATTTGATCATAGAAAATATGTTATGACAGTACAATGTAGATAGTGGACGCATCACATGTTGACAGCAGCACCTATTGGGATGTAAACATGGAATTTCGGGAACAATAGTGACTGGTTATGTGTAAGGCTCATACACTTTATTGCAAAGCTTATCATATAGCATAAAGCTAGATCAAATACGTTTAGCAACAATAGTATTTAAATTTAAAATTTTAAACTTTGAATATTAAGGTCTATTGCAGACATCTGCATTTGTTAGTGCATAGAAGTCAAATCCTAAATAATTATAGGTGTATTTGGCATTGTATGCACTATCGAAAATACTAAAGGATAAATTTATGAACCCTATGTGACAGAGCTAAAACTAAAGTCATGGCAGACCGGACTAGAACACATACGATAGTTGACTCAATGTATTTGAGTAATCAGTTTGTTAAATGCTTATGCTTTAGATGCAAAAGAGTGGACAGAGAATACTCACTCCCAGTGGTTGATAATATCAAACCTGGAGTTAAGTCCATTAGGTAGCCTTGTGTCTAAGGTGAATATCCAATATGCTTCCCTTCGTGCCAGAATAGTGTCAATGTCCCCACCCCTAGTTGGTCTAGTGATCTTCTCTATAGCACACCATGAAAAATATTTGAGATCATTATTATGGAAAGCTCCAAAATGCTGAACTATAGGTGTAGTTGCTCTATTCTGTTTGAATGATGATAGATGTTCACGCATTCTAGCATTGAGATCTCTAGAGGTGAGCCCTACATACTGGACATTGCAAAGGGAACATTCGATGAGGTATACGGCATATTCAGTAGTGCAGTTCATACAGGTGCCGATATCATAAGTTTTGTGAGTAACCTTGCTAGAGAAATTCTTTGTCACTTTTACATAATCACAAGGTTTGCATTTACGTCTGCCGCATCTGTACATGCCAGTATGTCTTAACCAAGATCCCCCTGGCTCATCATCTGATTTAAGTAACGTGGGTGCCAGGATATTACCCAAAGTTGGGCTCCTCCTGTATGAGCATCTAATGCCATTTTTGACAGTGTTAATTAGTTTGTCATCCGCAGAGAGGAGTGAAAAGTGCTTGCGGACAATTTTACAGATGTCATGATACTGTGCACTATGATTAGTAACAAAAGTTACACCTTTAAATGCAGTCCCCTCGGCGGATTTCAAATGAAGAAGATCCTTCCTCTCTATGGCACTTACTGCCATTTTAGCTCTTCTCACTATAGCTTTTGGATATTTCCTACTGATTATCCTCTGTTCAAGATCTACAGACTCTTTTTTTAAACTGCACAGAACTTGTGCAGTTTCGTCTGAGCCTTGTAAATTCACCTTTTGCAATAGCAAAAGGGACATGTTTCGGATGGCAACTTGTGCCTTGAAGCAAAGAGTTTCCTGATATTGGTTTTCTATATACAGTAGACTCAATTTTACCCTGAGGGTTGCCACTTAATGTTACATCCAGATAATTTATGCTGTGTGGACTGTACTCACAAGTGAATTTAGGATTAATATAATTCTGATGTAGATATTCCAGAAAATCTGGAATGATCTCCTCACCACCTGTCCAGATAAATATGAGATCATCTATATATCTCTGATAAAGAGATATATGATCTCTAAAAGGATTGTTATCTCCAAAGATGTGGTAGAACTCCCACCATCCTAGAAATAAATTTGCATAGGAGGGGGCAAATTTTGCCCCCATGGCTGTACCACATCTTTGGAGATAATAAGTGTCCTCAAACTTGAAGAAATTGTGAGTCAAAAGGAATGTAAGTACTTTAAGTATGTAATTTTTAAGTTTAGAATCATAATCTGTAAAATAGTCTAGAAAAAAAAGTCACAGCTTCTACTCCTTTAGAATGTGGAATGCTCGAGTAGAGAGAGACAACATCAATTGTTAACCATGTACAAGAGTCAGACCATTCTACTAGTTCAAGTGTGTTTAGAATGTGCTTAGTGTCTCTTACATAGGAGAGCAGTGACAGAACAATAGGCTGCAGAATGTTATCAAGCCACTGGGATAGGTTTCCCAGAAGGGATTCAACACCACTCACAATGGGGTGGCCTTTGACTTCGGTAAGAGATTTGTGTGTTTTTGGGAAATGGTGGAACAAGGGAGTCTTAGGGCTGTCAACAAAAAGAAATTCAGCTGTGTTAGTATCAATGCACCCCTGTCCCAAACCATCATCCAAAAGATGTTTCAATTCATGTTTGTATTCTGGTGTGGGGTCTCTATTTAAGACCAGATAATCTTCCTCATTCTGTAGTTGTCTCAAACCTTCTGCCACATACTTAGTACGATCCAGTACCACTACCATTCCGCCCTTATCTGATTTTCTGACAACTAGGTCATTATTATTCTTAAGAGAAGAAATAGCTTCTTTTTCAGATAGGGACAGATTGGACCTGCGACTGGATCTTTGAGATTTAAGTTTCACCAAGTCATTTTCTACTCTACTGTGAAAAGTTTCTATAATGTTTCCTCTACTTTGAATGGGGTAGAATTTAGACTTTTTCTTTATGCTAGGACCCCTACTTCTCAAGTCTTGCTCAATTGTTGAGCTAAGTTGGAGTTGTTGTAAAGAAACAATGTCACACCCTTCATGAAAGCTAGGTTTATTCAGATACATGTCAAATTTCTTTGTGGTTTCAGATATTGATTCATCAATAACATCTGGGACATCAGAGAAATGTTTTTGAAGTGTAATGTTTCTAGTGAGTCTATTTACATCAATGATAGTTTGGAACAGATCGAAGTCATTAGTGGGAGCAAAGTTTAAACCTAAGTTTAATACTCTGTACTCTGCTGCATTTAAAGGAAAAGATGATAGGTTAACAACATTACCCACTATTTGTATTTCGTCTGTGGTCTTGGTTCCCTCAACTGATAACCTTCTCGATTGTTGGCCATAACCTGACCCTGGATTGGGCGAATTCCCCCTCCTCCTGCTACACCACCCTGTGCCTGGGGAAAAACCTGTTCCATAGCAGAATTATCAATTCTTGGTACATTAAGTGCAGTTTCAGCATATATAGACTGTTTCGGTTTCATGGAGTGTTTGTCTCGACTAGTGTTAGGAGTAGGTGTGGGGTAGGGAATAATAGCATTGGTAATTGTACTTTCTATGCTCAGGCCTGCAATCTGTTGTCTATCATACTCTTCTTCTGTATGTCTTTCTCCATCACTAGAGTATTCTGTGTCACTACCTGAGAAGGTGACATTTTATTGGGGATTTTGTTTGTTTTTATTGTTTTTATTTGAATTATTCTTGTTATTACCCCTCCTTCGTCTACCAAAGCGGGGCTGATTTTGTCTAAAATTCCCTCTCACTTTTCTATTCCAAATATATACAGCATTGTTTGCATAGTCATATTAATCTCTAATAAATTTGGTATGCTTTCTATCCATTATTTCAGACCTGCCCTTAGCAATAAGATCTCTAAGTATTTTGTCAAATTTCATAAAATCAGAATTACCACTCCTTCTATTCATTTCAACCTGTAAATCTTTAATTTCTTTACTGATAGATTCTAATTATTTTGTTTTAAACATGATTAATAACATCATAAGTCTCAGTGAGCATTCAGAAAGCACTGCATTCCAAGAGTCTATAAATTCTTTGTCGCTCAAATCCACCTCAAATGTGGGAAATTTATAGACCCGCAGTCCCCTTGGTATCATGTTTAGACTCTTATATTTTTCTAGAGTCCAAATGTCCCACTGCATCTTAGATTCTTTCAGCAGGAGTTTTTCCAAAAGTTCAAAAAGTGTGCTTAAAGCTAGAATGCTTTTATCCTCAGAAAAGATAAGTTCACAGTCAGTGTGAATAGTGGTGCGTTCCGTTACTGGTAATAAAGAATAAAAAGTTTGCTGTGTGGTATCCATTGCTGTGTGGTGTGTAATGAAGACTTGAGTTGGCCTCTGTATGGGTGTTGGTATATCCAGGGTATACCCAATAACACAAAAAACGTACACAGAAGAAACCCAAACAGTGCGGCCGTAAGCAACACTTGGCTCAAATTGTAATAAACGGCCCAAGTTACACACAGTCAATCCTCATTGTTACTCCATCGATATTGGAACAAAAAGCGTAAACGAAGGATAACTCACCACACCACTTCAAGGGTTCGAAGCAAATGCTCTGCCACTAGCGCTGCCAATTTTCTTCAGCTACTCCTGTGCAGCACACGAAGACGCCAGCTTCAAATTACGCGGCTCACAGGGTTTACGCTGAGTGGCTCGTCGGAAGGTGTGGGTTATGACGTACTCGGCAATCCACCAATCGTATGGGTTCTTTTCCGGGAAAGAAACTGCCGCTTGGGTCCGCTCCAATACACTAACACAGCTGATGAGTCGGATAACACTGGAATAGGAGATGCATAGAAAGAGGTTCCGACATCCATCAATTCTTTAAAAGTACAAAGTCTTTATTAGGGTATCTTAAAACAGGAACACAGCAAACAAACGGTCAAGTCGATAGACCAACCTCGGCTGTGGCATATTGCGAAATGGTAATGTGGGATCAGTCTCCACAACCGACCAATGCTTGCGCATCGCTCCTGTCAACTTCTCATTCCCAGGAGTATAGGTGGTAACCAGATTTAGCTGTTCACGTTTGACATTGCTCTGCCTTTTCAGGCCATCCATATGAAGCTTCTCTTGTGTCTTAGTAATTTCAGCTCTGACATACCCTCTGTTACTTAGTTTCTTTCCCATTTCTTCCAACTGAGTAGCTCGCAATGATGGCTCACTGTTATTCCTTAGGACTCTGGTGAGCTGAGAGGTAATGACACCTTGCTTTTGGTGTGCAGGGTGGAAGCTTCTGGCATCCAATAAAGAATTGCGGTCCGTAGGTTTGGTGTACAAAGATGTACCGAACCGTACCTTGCCTGATTCATCCACCTTGAACGCATTAAGGTCTAGGAAATGTACATTGATTAAATCATATTCGAGTTTGAACCGTATAGGGGATTCCATGAGGTTCAAATGTGACACCCACTCACGCAGAGAGGATTCACTACCCCTCCAGATGAGAAACATGTCATCAATATAGCGTGTATAATATTTCACCTTGGGGTTCTCAAATGGCCTCATGAGTTCAAGCTCATACCATGCCATGAAGATATTTGCGTAAGTCGGTGCCACATTCGAACCCATGGCAGTCCCAGAAATCTGTAAATAATAACTTTCCTCAAACTTAAAATAATTTTTTTCCAAACAAAATGATAATAGTGTACAAAGGAATTTAATGGAAGGTCCACAATAATGAACATTATCAGTCACCATGGACCTGACAGCCTCCACCCCACCCGCGTGGGGAATCACCGTGTAGAGGCTGTCAACGTCCATGGTGATCAAGATGTCATCACACTGGAGATCAGAGTAACCCATCAAAATTCTCAAAAGGCTCGGTGAATCCTGTAAATAAGCATCTGTGTTTTTAACCACATTCTGAAGATGTGAGTCAATATAGATGGCTATATTAGTAAGCACAGACCCCCGGGCAGATACAATAGGCCTGCCCGGGGGGTCCACCAAGGTCTTATGGACCTTTGGGAGAAGGTATAGTGTAGGTACAATCGAATGGTCAGTAGTAAGAAATGCATACTCCTTTTCACTTATGTGACCAGCAATAAGGCCACATTGCAAGAAAGAATCAATGAGTGATTTATAGACAGAAGTGGGGTTACTTTTTAGTTTAAATCAAAAAGGTTCGGACAGTCCGTAATAAAACTTCAATCCTTTATTGTGAAAATACTTTAAAATATAGGAACACACAGGAGTGACAGAGTAGGTGTATTACCTAAACTGGCTTACGCGTTTCGGCGTTAGCCGTAGTCATAGCCATAGGTGTAGGGTGTAACCCCTGCCTTATATAACTCCAGGTTAATGTTTATGCTGGTAAAATATAGATCACAGGATTTGTTAAAAATTAGGAAAGAAATTGCTGAATTACAGATAGAGATGAACAAAAGATGTCTTGAACCAAACTTTGTAAAGTATGACAAAATATTACAACACATAGTGGCACAAGGTAAATCACAGATTATGGAAAACAAACACTTAAAGTTTATGCGTGACAAAACAGACTATGACTCAGGCTCTGTGTACATTTGGAACAGGAGAGTTAGAAATGAATATAGACGTAATCAGCCCAAAGTAAGAAATAATAATAATAATAATAAAATAAAAAAGGCAGAAAAAACAGAAGAAGAAGTAAGTCAGTCACTTTTTCAGATTCTGAGACTGACTATTCTTCGGATGATAATAAGACCCAAGTAGATTCTTCTGTCATTTCTGCTGATACTAGCAGTGGTTCCAATGTCACAGAGCCAAGTACACAGGTGATAGTAGCCTCCTCACACTATTTAGATGCTAACCCTACACAAGAACTACAGGTTAGACCTAAGGATACTATTGTTACACACATGAATCCATCTAATTTAGCCATTAGGTCTGACACATCACAATTAGAATTAGAACAGGTTTTTCCCCAGGTACACTCAAAAACCGGGGAAGGTACAGTTCAACAAAAGTCACTAAATCGGGAGATGTATCAGCTGAGGGGAGGTCGTCCCCAAAGCAAATACAAGTAAATAGAAATACCAATGTGATCAACCTGTCTGGCACAATACTTAATTGTGAGCAGGAATATGTATTAAGTCTAGGCCTTGGTTTTGCACCTACATCAGATTTTAATGTATTTCAAACAATGATAGATGTAAATAGATTGGTGAGAAATCTTACTCTTAAGAAACATTTTCACACTTCTGGTATTGCTCAGAGTGAACCTACACATCAGACCAATCAAATTTCTTCACAGGATAACATCTTTAATTTTTCAGAATCCTGTGACATTGTTGCATTACAAATGCTTGAGTCTGAGGCTAGGATTGACACTGATACTGTAGAAAGTGGACCAAAATTTAGGAGTAAATCCTCTTTTTACCCAGTACAATCTAGGGGTACGATTCTGGAAACTTTTCATGCCAGGGTTGAGAGAGATCTAGTATCTTTAGGAAATAGCATTGCCAATGAAAGGACAGGTAGAAAACACAACTTGACTAAAACACAAAGGGAGGCTTTGGTATCATTAGAACACAATGATTCTCTGGTCATTCGTCCGGCAGACAAAGGTGGTTCTGTCGTGGTTATGGACCGTGCCATGTACATTGCAGAGGCACATAGACAGCTATATAATGTTAATGAATATTATAGATTGTCAGGTGATCCTACACCTACTTTCAAAAAAGATTTGATCAGCCTTTTGGATGATGGAGTCCAGGGAGGTTTCATTGATCGTCAGACTATGGATTACTTGATAGTAGAACATCCCAAGACCCCTTGGTTCCATCATCTACCAAAGGTTCATAAATCCCTCTCCAATGTACAGGGCAGGCCCATTATAAGTGGCATCGACTCACTTTTAGAACATGCATCCGAATGGCTAGATGCTTTGTTGCAACCCTTGGTACTTTCATTACACTCCCATATCCAAGATACCAAACATGTATTGAATTTGGTTCAAAACATTACTTGGAATAGGGAATACACATGGCTTACTATAGATGCAGTCTCACTGTACTCTTCCATTCCTCACTCTATGGGATTGAAAGCCCTACAGTTTTTCTTATTTCACTTTACGAAATATTCAGAAGGATTCCAGAAGTTTATTCTGGAGATGGCCATGTTTTTGCTTACGCATAACTTCTTTCGTTTTGAGGGGGATTTCTTCCTCCAAAGGTGTGGCACGGCCATGGGAGCCAAATTCGCACCATCCTATGCCAATTTGGTGTTAGGGTGGTGGGAAATGATCCACATCTTTGGAGGAGGAAATCCCTACCGTCAGTACATCATAATGTACAAACGTTTTATCGATGACCTGCTGCTAATCTGGAATGGTCCCCAAAATCTAATTCCAGAGTTTGTAAATTATCTCAATAATAACAGTGATGGCTTGCGGTTTACATTTGAATGCAATTCAGAGTCCATTAATTTTTTGGATTTGACTCTCAAGGGTAGAGAGGATGGTAATATTGACTCTACTGTGTATCGCAAACCAATATCTGGGAATACTCTCCTCCATGCTGCGAGTAGCCACCCAGAACATGTGAGATATGCGGTGGCCAAAGGGCAATTTACTAGGCTTAAGCGTAATTGCAGTAATCCTAAAGAGTACTTAGCTGCTGCAGATGACCTGGTAAATCGACTTAAAGAAAGGAAATACCCCAAAAGGGATATCTTGAGAGCCAGAAGGGAGGTAGATTTGATTGATAGACAAACATTAATTACCAGAGATAAGGTACCAAATAAACCAGAAACTAGGGAAAGTGTTTACTTTGTAACAGGGTACAGTTCTCAATATTCTCAAATTTGTGCAATAATAAAAAAGCACTTTGCACTACTAGTGGCAGATGATGGCTTACAAGATACGGCCAAATTGGGCATTAAATGTTCTTACCGCAAAAACCACACTTTAGGTTCAAGATTGGCACCCACACAGTTGAAACAAATAAGTAACTCGGAATCTTCCTGGTTAAGACATCAAGGTATGTTTAGGTGTGGGCGAAGAAAGTGTAGGCCCTGTGATTTTGCACTGATCACCACAAACTTTAGATCGTGTGTAACAGGGGAAAGCTTTGATATAAAATCGTGTCTAAATTGTACCACTGAATGCATTGTGTATCTTTTGGAATGCACTCTTTGTTGCAAACAATATGTAGGACTCACTGGAAGGGATGCTAACTCTAGGATCAGAGAACATCTGTCCACATTGTCACTAGGTAAGGCTGCCACACCTCTGGTGCAGCACTTTGCCACCATGCACAATAAAAATGTTGACTCCCTCAGGTGGTGTATTATTGAAAAAATAGTAACACCTAAAAGAGGAGGTAATAAAGAACAGATTTTGGCCAAGAGAGAGATGTACTGGATTTTTAAACTGGAGACACGAATCCCTAAAGGTCTTAATTCCAAATATGACCTAATCAATTTTTGGGAATAATTACATCCAGTGCATATCTCTCTCTTGCTTCCATGCTGCCAAATTATGCGAGTAAACTATATAGATTATCTACAGATATATAATAGGATACTGCATATATGTTATACACTACAACCTATGTTTACAACTAAGTGTACATTGTATTCCTCCCCTATATACTTTTGTATATTTGTATATATATAATAACAATAATGGGCCACATAAAGTGAATGAATATTAGTGTTACTTAGTTAAGATTGTGTGGGATGAAGTCTGGGCTGAAGCCGCCTCAAGATTTATATAATATTTAGCATATATTTTCATATTAGCGATATAGTATACTAAGAGGCTTGGGACCAATTCCAGATTTAGTACCGAATAATAACACAATAACAACACAATATTCACAGGTTCTATTGTTCATCTCTATCTCTATTTATAATTCACATTATTCAGGAACAACAAAGATGTATCGTATATATTTATTAACTATGTTATGATTACGAAGTGTCTTGGTGTGTAAATTACTATTCATATATTGATATGTTTAACTGTTCACTTACAAAATCAATGTTTAGTATGTGATGAGGCTCTTATATACATTGGTATACATTAAAATTTGGGCCCGTGTCAATTTTAAACATTGTCCCAAAGGTGACGTAAAGAGATAGTATATTTCCACCGATATACACATAGTAATAACTACAATGATTATTTGGTTACAATAGTTGCTCCTGAGTATAAGCCTTGTAACAATTGTATCTATGAAAGGTCCTAATTAATGAGTAAGTGTATTCTTCTTTTTTGCTTTTAATTTGAATTTTTGTTAACCAATGATGTTTTAACATGTATTATATAAGGCAGGGGTTACGCCCTACACCTATGGCTATGACTACGGCTAACGCCGAAACGCGTAAGCCAGTTTAGGTAATACACCTACTCTGTCACTCCTGTGTGTTCCTATATTTTAAAGTATTTTCACAATAAAGGATTGAAGTTTTATTACGGACTGTCCGAACCTTTTTGATTTATCCTGTGATTTGCACCAGCCAGGATAGTCCGTTACCATACAGAGCAGATATTATTTAGCTTTTACCAAGCACCATAACAACCACTTTGGAGATACTGTGGATATACATCCAATCCTATTTGGAGTTTGGGCTACACACCTCCATTTGCCGGTCCAGATTGGATGCTTACAAGCCGTCCCGCTGACGTCACCTTCCTCCTTTCCCTCTGAACGCGGCTTGATTGAAGTTATTATCATCCAGCTAAGCGGCCACGCTGGGCTAGCGTGGGGAGTGGTCACGAGTTTGCAGTGCTGTGACTATCCCTGAGGCCGGCGGATTGATCAGGCATCAGCCGTACAAGAGAAGGGTCTGGAGGCCAGCCTGGTTTGGATACGAGGTGAGCGCACTAACATTCATATATGAACTTTGCTTTGCGGGTTTGCATTGGCTTGTCACCAAGGGGGACTGAACGCTAACAGAGGAATGCTTCTATACATTTGTCAAGATATGTGTGCCCAACAGTGACTTGTGTTATGCTGCTGTAAAGCTTTATTTAGACGAACATTGCATTATATGTTTGACCTACACAAAAGGCAATTGATAGGTCATCAGAGATAGCCCCACTTCTTCACTATTACTTTTTAGTTTGACATATGTATTTTCATCAGCCAATTGTCTGAGGGCCTCCGGACGATAGTCAGTGTAATCAAGGATAACTATAGAGCCCCCCTTGTCCGCCGGGCGAATAATGATAGAGGTGTCACTACTCAAATCTACAAGTGCTTTGTGTTCAGCCGGTGTTAGATTAGAGTATAAACGTGTGGGGGCATGTTCTACCAGGTTACTAGTAAGTACCCTTGTATAACTCCTAATCGATGTGTGTGTATTCGGAGGCTGAAATGTAGATTTTTTCTTAAAACCCTCACTCAAAGGGGTCTGTTCCCTGAAATGATCCTTTAACTTAAGTTGGCGTTGGAATCTATGTATGTCAACTAACTGTTCAAATCTGTCCGGTTTCGGAGTAGGAATGAATGACAATCCATGATTAAGTAGAGAACGCTCAGTAATGCTGAGTGGTCTACTACTAAGATTAAATATAATATCTATTTCTTTCGGATCTGTTTTGGATTTAGATTTGAACCCCCCTCGCCGGGTTTTACATTTTTTTGCCCTCTTTTGTCTTGGGGCATGGGTGGGGGTTTCGCAGTTGAGCGAGTAGTTACCCCTAAAAAATGTTCAGATTGGTTAATTCATGCAGGGGTGTGGTTATCATTACCACTGGTCTCAGTACCAGAGGAATCACCCCCACTGCTGTCTACAATACTTAATGTGTTTCTCAATCTAATATTCCTACGTCGTCTAGGTGGACCATCCTCTTTACCATACAGCCACCTATATACCCTTCTTTCTCTATAATAATTTTCAACATTATTCATTTTCTTATTTTTAAAGTTGATGAGATCAGTACGATACTTATTTACCAGGCCATCAAGTTTAGTAATCCAATCTTGACTAGTGTCATTAGTCAAAATGTGGGTACTCTGTTCTTTGATGGTGTCCAATTCAGCCTTGATTTTAACCCCTAGTCTAGTGACTTCCTCAATCACCAGAAGGATTTATCTTATCTTTAACTTATTTTCATCATGTGGATGTGCTTTAATAGCAATTGTTTATATGCTTTATTTGTGCTGATGCTTTCTACTATTGTTTTTGGTAATTATTACCTGTACTCTTAGGATGACTGTTTGTTTAGTCTCCTTCATTGTATTATGAGTAAAATTGTTCATTGAATGCAGCCCTATGAAACATATTCTATCTATCTTTGTTATGTCTCAATGTGTCATCACAAAGTATATGCTGATCAGTATTCTGGATTGCCTACATTACCGCTATGCTTAAATCTAATACGCGGTATACATCTATGAATGTTTGGTTGCCAAAGGCAACAATTACTTACAGCCGCATTGGATCGTTACACGCATGCGTGAGTAAGATGCTTCCTACTCTGACGAGTGAGGCTACCTGACGTCGCTATGGCAACGTCGTGCCATGCATCATCAGGCTAGGAATGTAACGTGCGTACGTGACGTCATTGCCAGGAATGGGAAGACGCGAGTGGCGGCATGGCGGCAAAAGTTTGTCACTTCTCATCTTTAAAAGGGGTATATTTTTATTTATGTGTTAATATCGATTTTAAGTGTGTTGCATATTCTTTTGTTCTTTTTGCTGACATTTGACAAAGGCACAAGCTGGTGCCGAAACGTTATGTCATTTTAACTATGCCTAAATAAATCTGTTATATTTTATCAAGACCAAATGAGTGCCTGCATTCTGTGGAATACTTGGATGATTTTTGGCAGAGCACCGTGGCATTAATGGAGTGGTGAGATTGTGCTTTCCCTCAAAGGAACTTTATATTGGCTTTTTGCGTTTGGGATTAAGCACTCCCAAGATTTATACACTATATTTGTGGACTTTGCTGTGATATCTCACACTTAATATCCTGTTGATGCTGTTGAAGTAATCATTTGTTTTTATATTTACCCCTATATTGATGATGGCTGAGGCTGCTGGCATACCTGAATATTCACAGTTGGATGATGACTTTAACACGGATCCTCTAGCGTTTACAGATGAAGATGCGGATAGGATTCTTGTTCCTGAGGACCTGAATGAGCTGGGTGGTGAGACACCTCTTAATATCTATCATAAAATGCTTAATGTGCGTAGAAAGGAAATTGATTATCATTTACATGCGGTTTTTCTATCAAGTTATTTTAGGAAAAATTTTATCCCCAGGGGTTTTAGAGTTAAAAATATACCGACCCTGGGTAGGCAAAATGTTCTGTAAAAGATGGTGTTCAATATTGAACAAATGTTCTTACGACCTGATCCTTCTGGTGATTGAGGAAGTCACTAGACTAGGGGTTAAAATCAAGGCTGAATTGGACACCATCAAAGAACAGAGTACCCACATTTTGACTAATGACACTAGTCAAGATTGGATTACTAAACTTGATGGCCTGGTAAATAAGTATCGTACTGATCTCATCAACTTTAAAAATAAGAAAATGAATAATGTTGAAAATGATTATAGAGAAAGAAGGGTATATAGGTGGCTATATGGTAAAGAGGATGGTCCACCTAGACAACGTAGGAATCTTAGATTGAGAAACACATTAAGTATTGTAGACAGCAGTGGGGGTGATTCCTCTGGTACTGAGACCAGTGGTAATGATAACCACACCCCTGCACGAATTAATCAATCTGAACATTTTATAGGGGTAACTACTCGCTCAACTGTGAAACCCCCACCTATGCCCCAAGACAAAAGAGGGCAAAAAAATTTAAAACCCGACGAGGGGGGTTCAAATCTAAAGCCAAAACAGATCAGAAAGAAATAGATATTATATTTAATCTTAGTAGTAGACCACTCAGCATTACTGAGCGTTCTCTACTTAATCATGGATTGTCATTCATTCCTACTCCGAAACCGGACAGATTTGAACAGTTAGTTGACATACATAGATTCCAACGCCAACTTAAGTTAAAGGATCATTTCAGGGAACAGACCTCTTTGAGTGAGGGTTTTAGGAAAAAATCTACATTTCAGCCTCCCAATACACACACATCGATTAGGAGTTATACAAGGGTACTTACTAGTAACCTGGTAGAACATGCCCCCACACGTTTATACTCTAATCTAACGCCGGCTTAACACAAAGCACTTGTAGGTTTGAGTAGTGACACCTCTATCATTATTCGCCCGGCGGACAAGGGGGGCTCTATAGTTATCCTTGATTACACTGACTATCGTCAGGAGGCCCTCAGACAATTGGCTGATGAAAATACATATGTCAAACTAAAAAGTAACCCCACTTCTGTCTATAAATCACTCATTGATTCTTTCTTGCAATGTGGCCTTATTGCTGGTCACATAAGTGAAAAAGAGTATGCATTTCTTACTACCAACCATCCGATTGTACCTACACTATACCTTCTCCCAAAGGTCCATAAGACCTTGGTGGACCCCCAGGCAGGCCTATTGTATCTGCCCGGGTGTCTGTGCTTACTAATATAGCCATCTATATTGACTCACATCTTCAGAATGTGGTTAAAAACACAGATGCTTATTTACAGGATTCACCGAGCCTTTTGAGAATTTTGATGGGTTACTCTGATCTCCAGTGTGATGACATCTTGGTCACCATGGACGTTGACAGCCTCTACACGGTGATTCCCCACGTGGGTGGGGTGGAGGCTGTCAGGTCCATGGTGACTGATAATGTTCATTATTGTGGACCTTCCATTGAATTCCTTTGTACACTATTATCATTTTGTTTGGAAAAAAAATATTTTAAGTTTGAGGAAAGTTATTATTTACAGATTTCTGGGACTGCCATGGGTTCGAATGTGGCACCGACTTACGCAAATATCTTCATGGCATGGTATGAGCGTGAACTCATGAGACCATTTGAGAACCCCAAGGTGAAATATTATACATGCTGTATTGATGACGTGTTTCTCATCTGGAGGGGTAGTGAATCCTCTCTGCGTGAGTGGGTGTCACATTTGAACCTCATGGAATCTCTAATACGGTTCAAACTCGAATATAATTTAATCAATGTACATTTCCTAGACCTTAATGTGTTCAAGGTGGATGAATCAGGCAAGGTGCGGTTCGGTACATCTTTGTACACCAAACCTACGGACCGCAATTCTTTATTGGATGCCAGAAGCTTCCACCCTGCACACCAAAAGCAAGTTGTCATTACCTCTCAGCTCACCAGAGTCCTAAAGAATAACAGTGAGCCATCATTGCGAGCTACTCAGTTGGAAGAAATGGGAAAGAAACTAAGTAACAGAGGGTATGCCAGAGGTGAAATTACTAAGACACAAGAGAAGCTTCATATGGATGGCCTGAAAAGGCAGAGCAATATCAAACGTGAACAGCTAAATCTGGTTACCACCTATACTCCTGGGAATGAGAAGTTGACAGGAGCGATGCACAAGCATTGGTCGGTTGTGGAGACTGATCCCACATTACCATTTCGCAATATGCCACTGCCGAGGTTGGTCTATCGTAGGGCCAAAAACCTCAGGGACCATCTGGTGAAGTCGGATCCTGTTAAACACTATCGCAAGGAGTCGTGGCTCAAACCCACAAAAATGGGCTGTTTTCCCTTTGGCAACTGTACCACATGCAACAGCATGACCAGAGGTAATTCCTTTCAGCACCCACATTCGAACAAGAGGTACAAAATAAATTACCGTTTGAGTTGCATGAGTAACTACGTAATATACATACTAATTTGTCCTTGTTCCAGTGTATATGTGGGCAAGACAATCACTCCATTCCGTGATAGGATGGCGAACCACCATTGCGCAATCCACGCTGCGTTAAAATCTTGCGAGTCCGATCAGCCAGTGGCACGCCACTGCGTGGCCCTGAAACACTCTGTGTCAAGCATCAGATCTATGTTAATTGATCACGTACCTCCAATGCCAAGAGGGGGAGACAGAGCCAATAGACTGCTCCAACTAGAAAGCAGATGGATATACAGATTGGACACATTGGTTCCTAAGGGCCTTAACACCTCACTGGACTTTAGCCCATTCTACTAATGTAGTGCTGGATGGTCTTTGCCCTGGATGTCTTTTCAACACCCAATTGATGGCTCACTGCTCAAAAAGTTTCTATACGTACCCCAGGGGACATGATGCTATTATATACATATGGTTCCTTTTTTACCTCATTTAAATCTTTTCAGGTAAAATATAGCAATGCCCTTGATTAGGCAGCATAAACATGTTCTATCCTTAGGGGTGTTTTTTTAACTATTTGGGTTTTAACTCATCTTCATCATGTGGATGTGCTTTAATAGCAATTGTTTATATGCTTTATTTGTGCTGATGCTTTCTACTATTGTTTTTGGTAATTATTACCTGTACTCTTAGGATGACTGTTTGTTTAGTCTCCTTTATTGTATTATGAGTAAAATGGTTCATTGCATGCAGCCCTATGAAACATATTCTATCTTCGTTATGTCTCAATGTGTCATCACAAAGTATATGCTGATCAGTATTCTGGATTGCCTACATTACCGCTATGCTTAAATCTAATATGCGGTATACATCTATGAATGTTTGGTTGCCAAAGGCAACAATTACTTACAGCCGCATTGGATCGTTACACGCATGCATGAGTAAGATGCTTCCTACTCTGACGCGTGAGGCTACCCGACGTCGCTATGGCAACGTCGTGCCATGCGTCATCACGTGCGTACGTGACGTCATTGCCAGGAATGGGAATACGCGAGTGGCGGCATGGCGGCAAAAGTTTGTCACTTCTCATCTTTAAAAAGGGGTATATTTTTATTTATGTGTTAATATCGATTTTAAGTGTGTTGCATATTCTTTTGTTCTTTTTGCTGACATTTGACAAAGGCACAAGCTGGTGCCGAAACGTTATGTCGTTTTAACTATGCCTAAATAAAACTGTTATATTTTATCAAGACCAAATGAGTGCCTGCATTCTGTGGAATACTTGGATGATTTTTGGCAGAGCACCGTGGCATTAATGGAGTGGTGAGATTGTGCTTTCCCTCAAAGGAACTTTATATATATATTAAACAAAATAAAAAAAAAAATTCTCACACAGTTTTTTATTTTTAACACATGAACTATCAATTAGATTTTAATTATTTTCTTTATCCAAACACTATTTTAATTTTGTGCTTCTTGAATTTAAATTTGAAAGGTATTTTAATATGATACTTCTTTGAATTTCTAACAGTAAAACGCAATGAGAATACATTTAAGAAAATGTGTGATTTGCAAGAAAATATAAACAACAATGTTACAGTTTTGAAAGACTCGATGCTTTACCATTTAAGAAAGAATAATTAACACAATCAAAAATTCAAATGAATTTTAACAAGAATTATTGAAAAACAAATGTTTAGAGAAAGAAAGTGGGAGGGAAGGGCATGTTATTCTGGTGTTAAAACATGTGGTGTAACATTTTATCATCCACATTAATTTCTTATGTTTGTTTTATTTCTTTATTGTTCGAAACTTAATAAAAATAAAGTTTACGATTTTTCTCTTGATTTTCTTGAGTTATACACCATACAACATATTACATTTTTTTCTCTCATGTATTAAAGGGACATGTACATTTGATTTATGATTTCATATATTTTTATAATATGAACCATTTGTATAAACCATCAGTGGGGGTGTTCACAAGTATGATTATATAATTAATAAACATGGATGTTTATATCAGTATAAAATCATATTCTTACTTATATTAGTTTATAATACATATACTTATCTGCATATGTGTGTGCACTGTCCCTTTAATATTGTGTGTATATATATATATATATATATATATATATATATATATATATTGAGTATATATATATCTGTATATATAATATTGTGTATATATATCTTATTGGTTTCTTGCTAGCTGGAAAATTAGCATAAAAATTCTGATTTCTTTTTTCATCAGAAATTATATCAGAATGTATTCCATTAATATTTGAATTACCTAAATTTGTTGGTTCTGTTACAAATGAATTGTAATTTTCTGCATTTTCTAAAGAACTAACACGTCCTTGGAATTCCGATTGGCTGATAGAATTCTTATCATTTAAAGTTTTCTATTGAGATAGAATTCTATCAGTCAATCGGAATTAAGGTAGAAAAAATCCTATTGGCTGATGCAATCAGCCAATAGGATTGAACTCACATTCTATTGGCTGATCCAATCAGCCAATAGAATGCCAGCTCAATCCTATTGGCTGGTAGGATTTTTTCTACCTTAACTCCGATTGGCTGATAGAATTCTATCAGCCAATCGGAATTCAAGGGACGCCATCTTGGATGACGTCATTCTTCAGTTGGACTTCGTTGGAAGAGGATGCTCCGTGTCGGATGTCTTGAAGATGGGGCCGCTCCGCGCCGGATGGATGAAGATAAAGGATGTCGTCTGGATAAAGACTTCTGCCCGTCTGGAGGACCTCTTCTGGCCGGCTTCGATGAAGACTTTTGCCCGTCTGGAGGATCACTTCGCCCGGCTTCGTTGAGGACTTCGTCCTGACTGGGTGAAGACTTCTCAAGGTAGGGTGATCTTCAAGGGGTCAGTGTTAGGTTTTATTAAGGGGGGATTGGGTGGGTTTTAGAGTAGGGTTGGGTGTGTGGGTTTTAATGTTGGGGGGGCATTGTACTTTTTTTTACAGATAATAGAGCTGATTACTTTGGGGCAATGCCCCGCAAAAGGCCCTTTTAAGGGCTATTTGTAATTTAGTATAGGGTAGGGCTTTTTATTATTTTGGGGGGCTTTTTTATTTTATTAGGGGGATTAGATTAGGTGTAATTAGTTTAAAAACTTGTAATTATTTTATTATTTTCTGTAATTTAGTGTTTGTTTTT
The DNA here is from genome assembly GCF_027579735.1 of Bombina bombina. NCBI lineage: Eukaryota > Metazoa > Chordata > Amphibia > Anura > Bombinatoridae > Bombina > Bombina bombina. The sequence goes on from NC_069499.1 coordinate 280,938,757, forward strand.
TTTGTACTTTAGGTAATTGTTTTTAATTGTATTTAGTTTAGGTAATTAATTTTATTATAGTGTAGTGTTAGGTGTAATTGTAACATATGTTAGGATTTATTTTACAGGTAAATTTGTCTTTATTTTAACTAGGTAGTTATTAAATAGTTAATAACTATTTAATAACTATTGTACCTAGTTAAAATAAAAAAAGTTGCCTGTAAAATAAAAATAAACCCTAAGCTAGCTACAATGTAACTATTAGTTATATTGTAGCTATCTTAGGGTTTATTTTATAGGTAAGAATTTAGTTTAAAATAGGAATAATTTAAATAATGATAGTTATTTTATTAATATGTATTTAAATTATATTTAAGTTAGGGGGGTTAGGGTTAGGTTAGACTTAGGTTTAGGGGTTAATAACTTTAATATAGTGACTTTGTGGGTGGCAGATTAGGGGTTAATAAGTGTAGGTAGGTTGCGGCGACATTGGGGGTGGCAGATTAGGGGGGGTTAATAAATATAATGTATGGTTCGGCGATGTTGGGGGCAGCAGAATAGGGCTTCTAAAGTATAATGTAGGTGGCGGCGGTGTCCAAAGCGGCAGATTAGAGGTTAATAATATAATGACATAAAAAGTATTTCCCCATAGGAATCAATGGGGCTGCGTTAGGAGCTTTACGCTGCTTTTTTGCAGGTGTTAGGTTTTTTTTCAGCCAGCTCTCCCCCACTGATTCCTATGGGATAATCGTGCACGAGCACGTTTTACCTGCTTACCGCTAACGTAAGCAGCGCTGGTATTGAGGTGAGATGTGGAGCTAAATTTTTCTCTACGCTCACTTTTTTGCGGCTAACACCAGGTTTCTAAAAGCCCGCAATACTAGTGTTGTCTGTAGGTGAGCGGTGAGCATAAACTGCTTGTTAACACCGCACAGCCTTACAGACAAAACTCGTAATCTAGGCGAATATTAATACATAACATATGCAAAATTTAACATTGAACAGGTAGGAAATATGTGGGAACAGCCGGGGAGAGCATTCTGCTCAGATAGGGTGGGAGCTTCCCAGAAAAGCTCTTAAACACAAGGCTGGAAAGATGGAGGGTGCGTCTGGATTCCAGCGACATACAGTTTAATTCTTTTAGCATGTCACAATGGTGGGTCCTGTAGTTACATTGTAGCACAAAGCGGCAGAACGAGTTATACAGTGTATTAAGTTTATTAAGGTGAGTTTGCGGTGCAGGTGCATATACTACATCCCCATAATCCATGATTGGCATCAACATTTGCTGTACAATCTTTTCCTTTACTGTAGGGCTGAGGCAGGATTTGTTTCTGTACAGGGCACCTAGTTTTGGATAGAGTATAGATGCAATTATTTATATGTGGAGGCCAAAAGATAGATTGGGGTCCAACTACATACCCAAGTATTTGAAAGAGTTGACTGCAGTCAGTGTACAATTTGATTTTGTTTTGATGCGTAGATGGGAATTTTGTAGTTTGTGTAATTTAGGTCCTGTTCCAAAGATCATTGTGACAGTTTTGTCAGTGTTTAGGAAGAGTTTGTTTTTTGAGATCCACTTTTCTACCTCTGTGAACTGGTCTTGGAGCACTGCCTCAAGCTGTGGCAGGATTTGTTTTCATAGATTACTGTGTCGTCTGCATACATGTGTACAGTTGAGGATTTGCAGACATTTGGCAGATCATTTATGAATAATGTGAATAGTAGGGGGCCGAGAATGGAACCTTGGGGAACACCACACGTGACTGGGAGAGGGAGGGAGTCGCTGTCAGAAATGGAGACATATTGTGATCTTCCAGAAGGCTACCTGTGTCTTCCAGAAGGCTACCTGTTATTTAGCAGAGGGCAATTGAAACAGCTGAGTGTAAAAATCTTTATATTTTCTTGGAGTTCTGGGGCAGGATATAATTCAAATCAGGCTGAAGGAGAGAGATATATTAGGGTCATGATAGGCCTGCAAAAAAAGTTTTAAAGGAATAAATTTACAAATAAATTTATGATATTTATATCGAAATATAGAAGGATGATTGGATATGTTTTCACCTTAAAACTTTATTTTAAAGTGCGCAATGATAAAAAATGTTGTGATCAAAGAGCGTCGGAATAAGCAATTGCTAAACTATAAATATTTTGACATAATTTTAAAAAATGTGTGGGAAATTCGAATTACGAGTGTAAGTTTACGAAAATGATTTCGAAAAATAATATTTAGAAACTTAAAAAAAAAATATTAGTTAGAATTTGATTTTGTATTTATAATTCCCGATGGCAGAATATATATATTATGCACTATATCAACATAGAAGAATTCAAAGGAAATGAAGGAGGTTGATAACACATCATACAAATATAAATGAAACATTGAATGCAAATGATGATGAACAATCTCAAGGATTAATTTCAGAACCAACAACCACAATGACACATACAGGCCCAGAACCTACAGAGAAAGACCATTTTTAAGTGACATGCCTGATGATATAGTATTTTAAAGATTTTGATTTAATAAATCAGTTATAATTACCCTTTATTAATTATTTAAAGACGATTTGGATCCTAGAACAAGAAGAAATAGAGCAATACCATGAATTGATAAATTATTGACCACATTTAATTTTTTGGGAACAGGTTCTTTCCAACATACCACCACTTCAATTACAAGTGTGTCACAAAGTGCTTTATCAAGATTTCTTAACCAGGTTATTGATGTTTTCAAGAAGAATATCGACAGATTTATTACATTTCCAATTAATGAAAATGAGAAAAATATATTTAAGGAATATTTCGATGAACATTATGGAATACCAAATACTGTGACTGCACACACATACAAATGTGTGCACCAATTAATCATCCAGAAACATATTTTATCAGAAAGGGGTGGCACTCTCTAAACACTCAAGCAGTATTTGACCACAAATACAAAAGTATTTCTCTGTTGTCAGCTTTTCCAGGGATTGCACATGATTCTTATATTCTGAAGCAATCCCTCCTTTATGAAGATATGACTGCAGGAATTTGTGGAAATGGTTTGATACTTGGTAAGTTATGTACTAAGATGTTTAATTGTTTAATACATACCATAAATTATTTTTAATACTAACCATAAATCATACATCCAACAGGAGATGCAGGATACCCATGTTACAAATGGTTAATCACACCTGTCTCCAAACCAGCAAACAGAAAAGAAATGAAGTTCAATGACGCACACTCAAAAGCAACATCAGCTATTGAATGTACATTTGGACTTCTTAAGAGTAGATTCCATTGTATAGATAAAACTGGAGGAGCATCGAAATATCAACCAACAAAGACTGCAAATTGTTGTATGCTTCATAATTTAGCAATTGAAAATAATCTAGATATTGTTGTAGATTATGAATATGAACATGAAATAATTGAATCTCAATTTTCTTCACAGGACCCTGCTGTAAACACCAATGTGAGGGAACACATGATTAATAATTATTTTTAATTTGAAATTTCAAAATTAAATTGCATTGCTTTACTTATAAATACTATTGTATTATTTTTCTTTTTATTTCAAAATAAACAGAAGTCAAAAATAATACATGAGTTTTGACAGTTAATATTTATAATATATGCATTGTAATTTCTAAGTTCAAGGTTGATAAGGAAATTAATCAATAAACACTTTCAAAATAAATTACGAATACAGAATTGCGCATACGAAGTGGTAAATAACATTACGCAAACCAAAAAAAACATTCGTAGCGTATGTCGAATGTTGAAAACACATCCATTTCGAATATATACATGCAATCAAATTCAAACACCTTCAATCATTACGATTTTATATTCGCACTCCACTGCGAACAACTTTACATCATATCATTTGTAAAACAAGCTTTCTATTATCGACCCCTAAGTATTTAATTAGAGTTTTGTTCCATTTAGAATTTATATGTCATATTTTATTTTCTAGGAGAGAGAGCGCGCAAAAGAGAGTGGGGGGAGAGAGAGCACGCAAAATAGAGGGGGGAGAGAGAGAGAGCAAAAGAGAGGGGGAGAGAGAGAGAGAGCAAAAGAGAGGGGGAAAGAGAGAGCAAAAGAGGGGGGAGAGAAAGAGAGCACAAAAGAGAGGGGGGAGAGAGAGCACAAAAGAGAGGGGAGAGAGAGAGCGCAAAAGAGAGGGGGGAGAGAGCGCAAAAGAGAGGGGGGAGAGAGAGCGCAAAAGAAAGGGGGGAGAGAGCGCAAAAGAGGGGGGATAGAGAGTGCAAAAGAGGGGGGAGAGAGAGAGCGCAAAAGAGAGGAGGGAGAAAGCGCAAAAGAGATGGGGGAGAGAGTGCAAAATAGATGGGGGAGTGAGAGAGCGCAAAAGAGATGGGGAAGAGAGCAAGAAAGAGAGGGAGAGAGAGAGCGCAAAAGAGAGGGGGGAGAGAGAGAGCGCAAAAGAGAGGAGGGAGAGAGAGAGCGCAAAAGAGAGGGGGGAGAGAGAGCGCAAAAGAGAGGGGGGAGAGAGCTCAAAAGAGAGGGGGGAGAGAGAGAGCTCAAAAGAGAGGGGGAGAGAGAGAGCCAAAGAGAGGGGGGGATAGAGAGAGAGCAAAAGAGAGGGGGAGGGAGAAAGTGCAAGGGGTGGGACCGTTGTACTGCAAAAAATGGCCCGTGTGAACGGGCTTTAGGACTAGTACTCTATAAAGGATCAAATATAAAATGTTATTTAGTTTCTATGAGGATCAGCACACAACATAATATTATTTTAAGGTTTAGCAACTTTTGATTTGAATCTCAACCAAAAGTCCCAAGCTAAGCTAGGCCTAAAAAGTTCATAGATTCTTGTTGATTGTAATATACATACAAAAGACAGAAAGAAAGAACTGTCAGTCATATTAGAGCAAACTCTTAAATCAAGAGGAAGATTCTTTTGATGTTGAAAAGCTTATACCAAAATGGATTTACAAAAATCTGCACGGTCAATCAAAGTAACCTATTATTTAAAACACATAAGTAATCATTAGTGTTTCAATCTAAAAGTATGCAACAGCAACAAACTGTGGTGAAGTTGTTAATGCAACATCTTATGTCCATAACCTTTTTTACATGTAAAGTGCTGTATGCAGAACAAAGAGAGATGTATAGAAGGAGATTAAACAATGTAAAGTTTAATCATTTGTAATAGAAGATAAGGCCCCCACCTACAACCTCTGCATCTTTTAAATTAAGCTTTACTTTCAACCTTTTGCACCTTAAATTGTATGTTCTAGAATCACCTCGACCCCATACTTTGCATCCTTGGATTAGCAAATTAGTTTACCTTATATTTCTATTTTTGGAAACCTTGAAAATGAATATAAAACTAACTGTATATACTTTCTGTTATACACTGGGGTAGATTCATAGAATATTATAAGGCTGTAGAGTGGACTTCTTATAAAGGTGAGATCATTATCTAAATTTTCTAGAGGCTCACTTCACTTATCTTTTCCAGTATTTCTTAGGTGTTTTAACTGTTTCAATGTTTCTTTTTTCCATATATTTGAGTGGACTGTTTAATTTTTTTGTTTGTTCTGTAATGTTTTGATGGTATAAATAATGCTGGTATTCTTGATAGTGAAGAGAGTTTTATTCATTGAGGAGTAATCAGTTGGAAGATAGTTGAGGCTTTATTGTCTATACTGGAGCTGAACTCGCAAACAGGTTATTCTGATGAGAATAGTATATGAAGATATGGTTCACTGAATTACTAAAGCTCCTAACTGATGTTAAACAGTGTTTTTCATTTCACAAATAATTGTGCAGCTCTTAAGTGCAAACCTAGTGATAGATATATGGAGTTCAACTTACTTGATCTCTTTCTCTTTTCCTTAAATGGCCATTGCAAGTGGTCTGTTGGAGTAACGTGGGTAGTTTCTTACATATTGTATCCTGATAATTAGCCCATACTCTTTGGTGAACCTAAGCACTTCTTTTCCATTCTTGAGGAAAACTCCTCCGGTCTCACTGGCCAATCTTGGTGCTCCTTACCAGGTCACACTCCTCCTTGAGTGGCATATCCTCTGGATAATCCCCCTTTGTAAATGTACCCACCTGACCTCATAAGGACCTCCACATGCTAGCTTTGTTATATAGCTATAAACCTGTGCTGGCCTAGGGGATATACCAGTCTGCTACTCTCAAGTTTGCATACACTTCAGGCAATAATTTGTTTTCACAATCAACAACATTTAAGCACTCAAGTGAGATTTCATAGCACACTGTTTTAACCTTTTATTTATTTCTCACCACTCTTTATCAGAGTGATAAATCGCCCTGAATAGTGGTTAAAAATCTTAACAAACTCTGAAATTGTTGAGCAATTACATTTTTTTTCCAGCAATAAATTAGTACATTTACTCATTTAGCTCTGACTTAAAGGGATAGTCTAGTCAAAATTAAACTTTCATGATTCAGATAGAGCATACAATTTTAAGCAACTTTCTAATTTACGTCTATTATTAATTTTTTTCGTTCTCTTTGTATCTCTATTTGAAATGGCTACATTAAGCTTATATTCTTGTTTTTTCAAATAAAGATAGCAGGAGAACGAAGAATAATTGGTACTCTGAGGCCTATTTATCATAGGTCTTGCGGACCTGATTCGTATTCAGCATTGCAGCTCTCCGTATTCAATACTGGTGCAATGCCACCCCCTGCAGACTCGTGGGCAATCGGCCGCCAGCAGGGGGTGTCAATCAACCTGATCGTACTCGATTGGGTTGAATTTTGGTGATTCCTATCCGCCTCATCAGAGCAGGCGGACAGGGTTATGGAGCAGCGGTCTTTGTGAAACACAACCCTTCAAGCTCCATTTGGAGCATGATAAATGGGCCTCTAGGAGTAAATTAACAAGCTGCTTGAAATTGCATGCTCTATCTGAATCATGAATGTTAAATTCTGATTAGACTACACTATAAATGTACGTGATTTGGATAGAACATACAATTTTAAACTTTCCAATTTACTTATAGGAGCTAAGGAGTTTGCACGTCTGTTTAGCACTCAATGGAAACAGTCAGGTAGATTACAAGTTATGCGTGCTATAGGGAATTTAACGAATGCAACAAAAGTTGCGTTATTTAACACTCTATAGCACAGTTATTACAAGTTTTCGAACAGCTGGCTTGTGCATGCGATAAGGTTGCGTTGAGCTCCATACCGCACAAAATACAAGCGCTGTTTTGATGTGCTTGTGCACGCTTTCCCCATAGACATCAATGGGGAGAAGGTGTCTGAAAAAAAACTAACACCTGAAGCGCGGAATGAAAAGCTCTGTAACGCAGCCCCATTGATGTCTATGGAGAAAAAAGTAACGTTTAAACCTCAAGTCTAAACACCCCTAATCTGCCGCCCCCGACATTGCCGCCACCTACATAATGTTATTAACCCCTAATCTGACACTCCTGATATCGCCGCCACCTAAATAAATCTAAAAAACCCTAATCTGCCGCTACCGATATCGCCGCCACTGTACTAAAGTTATTAACCACTGTCACGAATACCTCATGATTTAGCTGCCAAGGGGTCAAGTCTCTTTAGTTGGTGAGCTAAAAACATTTGTTTTTTTGAGAACTGTTCTGTGTTTATGTTGTTTGTTTTTTTGTGCTAAAACCAGACCCCATTATAAATTGTTTCAGAGTTCCACTTGAATAACTGTTATTGTATAGTCGTTGAGGCAGCAAGCCCATAAAAGTGTCAGTTCCATAGACAATAAGCAGTGCCCTCTCCCTAGATCCTGATGAGGTCGATAAAAGGACATTGGTACAATGTAAGATGTGTGTTTAAAACAGGTTATGACATTAGATGAAGGGAAATATGACAACCCTGTCATATTTGGTATAAAACTGATTCTCAGAATGTAACTAAGATATTGCCTATCTGCTTATATGAAAATGGATGTATCTAGCAGAAATTACAATGTGTTCTCTGATTTCAGGCAAAGACTTAGAGTTTGTTGACTGTCATAAAAGATAGGGGCGTCCCAGCCCCTGCAAAGAAGGTGGGGTAAGGCAACTTGATCTCTGGACAATATGTATAAGAATCCTGTGTTTTAACAATTAAATTGTCATTCTTACAAGGTAGGCTGTGACTAACAGAGTAAGGACCCATTGCTTCATGCCATCTCCCTGGCACAGATATTGAGACTAGTAAAGTATAAAATCTGCTTTTTCTCCTTTTTAATTTAAAAACTGATTGCTTGTGTGTAATTTTACTTGTAACAACTTTTTATTAGCAATGCATTGTACATAATAATTTTTGGCATAATAAATAATCCATTTATTAAGCTTTGGCCTTTGTCTAATATTTGAACCACATTACTGAAAGGTATAGTAGGTTATGTTTTGCTAAATTGTATTCTGAGGGTTAATGTGTAAATCTGGGGTTTCCTTAAGATTTCCCATATCATATAATCTTAAGTGGTGGTAGCTAGATATCATTTTTAGTTTAGTGTGGGTGTCATTAAAGGGGAGTTTTGAGCATTTATTTTAAGTCTAGTACAGACTAGAGAGTATGGTTAACCCTTGCACCAACTGAACTACATCACAAGCTTGCCTGGCGTGGCTAGATTGTGACTGATTTGTGACAGTAGAAGGGGTCTGAAAACCCTTTCGGTGCCAAACAAGTGACTGGCTGGTGGGCAGCGGTGTAGATAATTTTTTGTATTAGATTTTAGAGCTTGTGGATTTGCTAGTGTGAAAATCCCGGTACTAAAAGAAATTGTTTTTCTAACAATTTCCAAAGACTAAAACTCAGTGCATTATATAGTCACACATTGTAAACAGTCCCCTTCCCTATTCTGTTTTTCTTTTCTATTTTATTTTTACTATGGAGACATACCAGCAACAGACCAAGGAAATGTTGACACTGTTATGCCAGGAGCGAGATATCCCATCCTGTGGAAAGAACAAATATGGACTAATTCAAGCTCTTTTTGAATATGATAGCAGCCAGGCCACACCAGTTGAAGCCTCAGGAAAGGTGTCTGCAGTTGTGGGCAGTGATTCATCAGGATCTGGGGATCCATTGGATTGTTATTTGCAAACTGTTCTGAAACAAATGGGCTCAGCGGAAGCAAGTTTGCGCATGGAACTGATTACAAAATTTTATGAGAGACAGACTGCTGCAGCTGAGAGACAGGCTGCTAGGGAAGCAGCTGAGAGAAAGGTGCTATGGAAGCAGCTGAGAGACAGGCTGCTAGGGAAGCAGCTGAGAGACAGGCTGCTGTAGATGCAGCTGAGAGACAGGCTGCTAGGGAAACTGAAAGACAGGCTGCTGAATGACAGGCTGCGAGAGAGTATCAGCTACAGCTTACATGGTTGGAGAGAGGAACTGTCTCACCTGTTGTTAGTGAACCTAGCAACTCTTCTGTTCTCAGAGTGTGGGCATACAATTTTCTCACTCTGGAGAAAGATTGTGATGTGGATGTATTCCTGTGTTGCTTTGAAAAAGTTTGCAGACAGTTTCAGCTGCAAAGGGAGCAGTGGGCCAAGTATCTTACCCCTGTTCTGAAAGTCCTGCACTGGAGGTTTTTGCTGAACTACCCCCAGAGTTTGATCAGGACTATGATGCCATCAAAGCTGCACTTCAGAGAAGGTATAATATAACTCCTGAGGTGTACAGGAAGAAATTCCATTCTCTGCAGAAGGGTTCATCAGAGAGCTATACTGCAGTTGTTGGAAACCTGATGGCAGCCTTTAACCAGTGGATCAGAGGGCTAAAGATTGCCACTATAGAAGAGCTGGAAGATCTAATGGTGAAGGAGCAATTTGTGCAGCTGTGCCCAGCAGAAGTCCAAGAATGGGGTTTGGATCATAAACCCAAAACATCATTGGAAGAGGGTGAGCTGGCAGATTTTTACACAGCCAACAGGTCACCAGTGAATGGGAGAAAATAATTTGTTAAGGGGGCATCCACCTGGTGTCACACTGCCTTTAAGGAGTATCTAAAATAAAGATAGTGTTTTAAATAGGCTAGTTGAATCACAACTGCTGAGATAAAAAACAGGCAACAGTATATTTGAATGTAGCAAGAAGATACTGAAAACCACAATAGTCACAGGGTGTGTGAAGGTGGGTTTCATATATCAGCAGGCTGTATTTAATGTTTAGGAAGAGATTAGCAGTATAAACCCTATGGCAGTCTGTTAAAGTGGATACACTGATGACTGCAGGGAAGATAAGTGCTAAGTGTTCCTTAGGTAGGAATTGTGGAGAAATAAATAGAATCTTACATGTAAGAATGATATATATATATATATATTTAACTGTAAAGCAATGTAATGGGGTATAACATTGTTATAAGGTAACATGTTATATAGAATAAACCACATTAAGGTAAGCACAATTGGTAGTGAGCGATAAGGCTAAAATCTGGATATATGCCAACAAAATCAGAACACAGGCTATTCTCATAACACAGTTTGCAGGAATAACTAAGGCAAGATTGTTGAAAGACAACTGGTATTGCGAGGCAGAAGAATAGTTTGCAAACTTACAGTTAGTTCCGAGGAGCGGGTAGTAGTAGTTCGTGGAGCGGGAGAGCAGCCGGCGTGTGACGTCACCGCGATAGTTGCGGAGCTCCGTAGTAGCGCTGAGGGTGGAATCAAGAGCGGTACAGGGTTCAGACAGCAGCGGCTTCCAAATAGCCGGAGAAATCCTTGTAAGTTTGATGGCTAAAGTGGTAGCAAGGTAAGATGAGTGGAACGGCTCACAGAGGAAAATCAGGTCATCAGATTTAAAGTTGCAGGAATAGTTGCAGCAGTAAGTAAGTGAACAGCGTTCACAAAAATCAAGGCTATGATATTTTTGTGTTAACTTCAATACTAAGCAAGGAATGAATGTCATAGGTGTGGCTTAAATAGGGTGGACATGTGATTGAGAGGCAATTTCTTAAAGGAACAGTATAGTTAGTAGATGGCTGAAAGACAAAACCTTACAGGATCCCCCCTTTAAGGGAGCGTCTCCGGAGCTCAGGGTCCAGGAGAGTCAGGGTGTCTTTGATGAAAGCGAGAAACTAACCTGGGTGCAGAAATATTAACAGCGGGCTCCCAGGAGTCATCATCCGATGGGTAGCCCTTCCAACTGACCAGGTATTGCAAAGCACCATGTAATCTTCGGGAATCCTTGATGGATCGGACTTCATATTCCATATTTGGGTCAACAGAAACCTGGGGCAGATAAGTAGGTGTGGAAGAATCCCTCACAGCACGATAGGGTTTAAGCAGAGAGACATGAAATGTTGGATGGATCTTCATAGTATCGGGTAAGGTGAGACGAACAGCATTCTCGTTGACAACATGAGCTACAGGATAAGGACCCACATAAAGTGGAGACAATTTCTTGCAAGGAGTGTTCATTCTCAAATTCCTTGTGGAGAGCCATACCAAATCACCGACATCATATTTCGGTGGTGGTGTCCGTCGTCTATCATAGTACTGTTTGTAAATCTTCTTTGCGTTCTCAATTGAAGATTCAATACGAGTGAAATTTGAGGAGATGCTATCAGAAAGCTCGGCGATGATAGGAGAAGAAGAGTCGTGAGATGGATATAATTGGAAAGTTGGATGAAAACCGTAGTTTGAGTAGAACGGAGTTTGATTAGTGGTAGTGTGTAGGGTGTTATTATAACAAAATTCAGCATAAGGTAATAGGTCTGCCCAGAGATGTTGTTCGGTGGAGCAAAAAGATCTTAAAAACTGTTCAAGCCATTGATTACAGCGTTCAGTCTGTCCGTTTGTCTGGGGATGGTAGGCTGTTGTGAGTCGTCTGTCGATGTGAAAAAGTATACAGAACTCTAACCAGAGTTTACTGGAGAACTGAGTACCTCTATCACTCAAAATAGTCTTTGGCAGTCCGTGTAGCTTGACAACATTAGAGATGAGAAGATGTACAGTTTCTATTGAAGTGGGTAGCTTATTGTATGGAACAAAGTGGCACATCTTTGTGAAAAGATCTACTACTACCATAATAGTGTTGTTCTTTGAAGAGAGAGGTAGATCGACAATAAAATCGAGAGCTATCTCTGACCAGGGTCTCTTTGGAGTTGGTAGAGGTAACAGAAGTCCATATGGAGGTTGTTTTTTCCTTTTTGAAACGGTACAAATGGTACAGGTGAGGACATGTTGAGTAACATCGGTAGTCATTTTTGGCCACCAGAAGGATCTTGTTGCTAAAACCAGGGTTTTCTTTGTTCCGGGGTGACCCGCGAGCGGGGAATCGTGTATTGACTTGAGAAATGATGATCGAAGTATAGGCGGAATGTATAAGCGGGAGCCATGATAATAACAACCATCTGAATTCAACCGAAGTAGCTCTAGAGGTTTTGTATCATCTTTCTGTTGCTCTTTACGGACAATGGGTAAGGTATCGTAAGTGAAACAAAGAAAGTTTTGTGAAGGTATGATACTTTGTTCAGAGGGTAAAGACAATGTCTCCGATGGAATGCGAGATAAAGCATCAGCTTTCTGGTTTTTTTCTGAGGGACGATATGAAATGAGGAAATTAAACCGTGAAAAAAACAAATTCCATCGGACTTGTCGAGAGGTAAGTGTTCTAGTACTTTTCAAGTATTGAAGGTTACGGTGATCTGTGTAAATGAGAGTGGGATATGGTGTGCCCTCTAAAAGATGACGCCAATGTTCCAGGGATAACTTTATTGCGAGTAATTCTTTCTCACCGATAGGGTAATTTCGTTCAGAAGTATTTAATGTCCTGGAGTAATAAGCTACTGGGTGTAGAGGTTTGTTTAGATCGTCTCTTTGAGACAATACTGCTCCAATTGCGAAGTTGGAAGCGTCAACTTCTAGTATAAATTGGAGATTTGGGTTAGGAAAACGAAGAATGGGTGCAGAGGTGAATTTCTGTTTGAGTGTATCAAAAGCTGACTGGGAATCTTGTGTCCACCTGAATGGAATATTGGCTTTAGTGAGTGTGGTTAAAGGGATAGCTAACTTCGAGAAATCTTTAATAAACTTGCGGTAGAAGTTTGCGAAACCCATAAAACATTGTACTTGGCGTTTTGTTTTTGGGGTAGGCCAGTTCAAGACAGCATCAATCTTTTTATTCTCCATACAAATTCCAGTAGGGGATATTTCATATCCAAGGAAAGATATGGACTGTGAATTGAAGACACACTTTTCGGCTTTTGCATATAGGAAATTGCTTCTAAGCCGAGATAGAACCTGTCTCACATGAAGTATGTGTTGTTCCAACGTTTTCGAAATAAATGAGAATATCATCAAGATATATGACAATGTATACATCAAGAAGATCTCTAAATAGATCATTTATTAAGTGCTGAAAAGCAGCAGGCGCATTACACAACCCGAATGGCATGACTACGTATTCGAATAAGCCATATCGAGTTCGAAACGCAGTCAGCCATTCGTCCCCAGATCTTATTCGGAGAAGGTTGTATGCACCCCTTAGATCCAATTTTGTGAAAAACCTGGCTCCCTCCAATCTCTCAATTAATTCTGGTATAAGGGGTAGAGGGTAGCGGTTCTTAACCGTAATATTATTCAACTGACGGTAATCGACTATGGGTCTAAGGGTACCGTCTTTATTCTTAACAAAGAATATACCGGCCCCTGCCGGTGAGGTGGATGGACGGATAAAACCTTTTTTAAGGTTCTCATCTAGATAGGTTTTTAGGTGAATGAGTTCAGTGTTAGATAGAGGAAATATGTGCCCGATAGGGATCTCTGACCCAGGGAGTATCTCAATGGGACAATCATATTTCCTGTGTGGAGGCAGACTCTCTGCCTCTGTTTTACTGAAAACATCAGCAAAGTCTTTATAAACCTCAGGTATGGGTGGTATATCTGGAGAGACAGAAGTTTGTAAGATAGGAGAGGGAAGACAAGTATATTGGCAATATGTAGAGTTGTAGGTAAGTGTTGAGTTGAACCAGTCTATCTGTGGGTTATGTGTACGTAACCATTGCATCCCAAGTACTACCGGAGAGACTGGAGAGCAAATTACATCGAAAGAAACATATTCCCTATGCTGATCTTGAGTGACAACAAGTAAGGGTATTGTATGACATTCTACAGGCCCAGAAGATATGTTTTTCCCGTCTATACCTCTCAAGAACACAGGAGACTGTTTCTGCATCAGTGGTATTTTATTTACAGTGGTAAAATCCTTATCTATATATGATGCTGTAGCACCGGAATCAATTATCGCGGTGGTGTGAAGACGAAGTTGTTCCCACTGCAACAAAAGAGGGATTTTTATGTAAGCAACCGAATTGTGCTGAGTAGTACAACAATAATAGTCTGATAATTTCTTACCCTTGTTTTGTCTCAGGAGGGATGGGCAGTCTTTAACAGTGTGCTCTTCTGAGGCGCAGTATAGGCATAAGTTGTTAGAGCGTCGTCTGAGTTTTTCTTGAGGGGTCAGAGGACCCTTGATGAAGGCTATGTCCATAGGTTCAGGGGTGCTCTTTGAAGTAGATGGAGTATGTGTGGTGTAAGCGGCTTTCCTAGGATAAGATTCATGCCCTGACTTTTCTTGGTGCCTCTCCCTGAGGCGTCTGTCTATTGTAATGCTGAGGGACATGAGCTCTTCTAGGGTATTTGGTATGTCTGTGCGTGATAACTCATCCTTTATTCCATCAGATAGCCCTAGTCTGAACTGATTCCTAAGGGAGAGATTGTTCCACTGCGAGTCCTTAGCCCATTTTTTAAACTCTGTGATGTAGTCTTCGACTACTCTTTTCTTTTGTCTAAGGCCCCGCATGGCGTTTTCAGCTGTAAGCTGTTTGTATGGATCCTCATACAATTGACCCATTGCGGCAAAAAAATTATCCAAGGAGTTTAATATCTCTTCATTATTCTCAAAATAAGAGTTTGCCCATGTACGGGGTTCACCTCTTAGGTAAGATATGGTTGTGAGTACTCTGATTCTATCATTTGGGTAGGTATGAGGTCTTAAAGCAAACATTAACAGGCATGCATTTTTAAACTCTCTGTAGAGAGATCTGTCACCATGGAAACAATCAGGGGGGCTGACCTGGGGTTCAACTATAGGTGTTCTTTTGTCGACCACATCCCTAATGTATGCCTTGAGATTATCATTCTCTATTTTCAATGTGTTAAGACCATTGGTTAGCAAATCTACCCTTTGAGTCAAAGCCTGTATATGAGTGTTAATCTCAGCTGGATCCATAGTTGTTAAGGCTTAGTATTCTGTCACACTGCCTTTAAGGAGTATCTAAAATAAAGATAGTGTTTTAAATAGGCTAGTTGAATCACAACTGCTGAGATAAAAAACAGGCAACAGTATATTTGAATGTAGCAAGAAGATACTGAAAACCACAATAGTCACAGGGTGTGTGAAGGTGGGTTTCATATATCAGCAGGCTGTATTTAATGTTTAGGAAGAGATTAGCAGTATAAACCCTATGGCAGTCTGTTAAAGTGGATACACTGATGACTGCAGGGAAGATAAGTGCTAAGTGTTCCTTAGGTAGGAATTGTGGAGAAATAAATAGAATCTTACATGTAAGAATGATATATATATATATATATTTAACTGTAAAGCAATGTAATGGGGTATAACATTGTTATAAGGTAACATGTTATATAGAATAAACCACATTAAGGTAAGCACAATTGGTAGTGAGCGATAAGGCTAAAATCTGGATATATGCCAACAAAATCAGAACACAGGCTATTCTCATAACACAGTTTGCAGGAATAACTAAGGCAAGATTGTTGAAAGACAACTGGTATTGCGAGGCAGAAGAATAGTTTGCAAACTTACAGTTAGTTCCGAGGAGCGGGTAGTAGTAGTTCGTGGAGCGGGAGAGCAGCCGGCGTGTGACGTCACCGCGATAGTTGCGGAGCTCCGTAGTAGCGCTGAGGGTGGAATCAAGAGCGGTACAGGGTTCAGACAGCAGCGGCTTCCAAATAGCCGGAGAAATCCTTGTAAGTTTGATGGCTAAAGTGGTAGCAAGGTAAGATGAGTGGAACGGCTCACAGAGGAAAATCAGGTCATCAGATTTAAAGTTGCAGGAATAGTTGCAGCAGTAAGTAAGTGAACAGCGTTCACAAAAATCAAGGCTATGATATTTTTGTGTTAACTTCAATACTAAGCAAGGAATGAATGTCATAGGTGTGGCTTAAATAGGGTGGACATGTGATTGAGAGGCAATTTCTTAAAGGAACAGTATAGTTAGTAGATGGCTGAAAGACAAAACCTTACACCTGGAAAGGAGCTGCTCCACGACTCCCCTTCACAAAGTCTGTTGTGTCTTTTTTAACATGTCTGTTCCCTCTGGGAAAGGAGGTGTGAGTGCTGCACCTTGGCAGGGCGATACACGCAAGTGTTTTGCTTGCAACAAAGTAGGCCACATAAGCTCCAATTGCCCAGAGAAGATTAACTTTGTGCAATCAGCTGGAGGGGCTAATTCCTCAGAAGTACCAGCATCTGTTTTGTTTGTTACACGTCTAAAGGAAAGCAACCAGGAGAACTTGCAACCTGTGCTTGTCTGAACTAAGGTAATACTTGGACTCTGGGAAACAGGTGCCTCAGTGACTTTTGTACATCCAGGGCTGGTGAGCTCTAAGGACATTATTCCTGGCAGGACTGTAGCAGTTAAAGGGATTGGGGGAATACAACTTGCAGTGCCTATGGCACGTGTATATCTTGATTGGGGAGTGGGGAGAGGTTTAAGAAATGTGGGGGTATCTGAAAATATTCCTAATGATGTTTTACTGGGTACTGATCTGGGTAGATTGTTATCTCTTTATGTTCTTTTACTAACACCCATGAGGCAGAACAAGCTACAGGCTGCATGGGAGGGTCCCTGCAATATATTCATTCAGCGGGGTAGAGCAACTGGCATGTCATTTTTAAATGGAGGGCATCATGATGGCAAAACTGCTATGTGCTATTTGTCTGGCAATAGCGTTATCACAGAAAGGGGAAGCTCCCTTTAATACGCAGCTGGAGTGGCTTGTGGCCACCTCCCTTTGCGTCTCTTGTTTGGGGGAGGTACCACGAATACCTCATGATTTAGCTGCCAAGTGGTTAAGTCTCTTTAGTTGGTGAGCTAAAAATATTTGTTTTTTCAAGAAGAACTGTGTCCTGTGTTTATGTTGTTTGTTTTTTGTGATAAAACTAGACCCCATTATAAATTGTTCCACTTGAATAACTGTTATTGTATAGTCATTGAGGCAGCAAGCCCATAAAAGTGTCGGTTCCAGAGAAAATAAGCAGTGCCCTCTCCCCAGATCCTGATGAGGTCAAGAAAATGACATTGGTACAATGTAATATGTGTGTTTAAAACAGGTTATGACATTAGATGAAGAGAAATATGACAACCCTGTCATATTTGGTATCAAACTGATTCTCACAATGTAACTAAGAGATTGCCTTTCTGCTTATATGAAAATGGATGTATCTAGCAGAAATTATAATGTGTTCTCTGATTTCAGGCAAAGACTTAGAGTTTATTGACTGTCGTAAAAGATAGGGTGCTTCCCAGCCCCTGCAAAGAGGGTGGGGTCAGGCAAATTGATCTCTGGAAAATATGTATAAGAATCCTGTGTTTTAACAATGAAATTGTCATTCTTACAAGGGAGGCATGTTACGAACGTAGTAAGGACCCATTGCTTCATGCCATCTCCCTGGCACAGATATTGAGACTAGTAAAGTATAAAATCAGCTTTTTCTCCTTTTTTTTTAAAAAAAAACTGATTGCTTGTGTGTAATTTTACTTATAACAACTTTTTATTAATAGTGCATTGTGCATAATAATTTTTGGCATAATAAATCATTCTTTTATTAAGCTTTGGCCTTTGTCTAATATTTGAACCACATTACTGAAAGAGACTGGTAGTTATAAGACGGTATAGTAGGTTATTTTTTTGCTAAATTGTATTCTGAGGGTTAATGTGTAAATCTGGGGTTTCCTTAAGATTTCCCATATCATATAATCTTAAGTGGTGGTAGCTAGATATCATTTTTAGTTTAGTGTGGGTGTCATTAAAGGGGAGTTTTGAGCATTTATTTTAAGTCTAGTACAGACTAGAGAGTATGGTTAACCCTTGCACCAACTGAACTACATCACAAGCTTGCCTGGCGTGGCTAGATTGTGACCGATTTGTGACAGTAGAAGGGGTCTGAAAACCCTTTCGGTGCCAAACAAGTAACTGGCTGGTGGGCAGCGGTGTAGATAATTTTTTGTATTAGATTTTAGAGCTTGTGGATTTGCTAGTGTGAAAATCCCGGTACTAAAAGAAATTGTTTTTCTAACAATTTCCAAAGACTAAAACTCAGTGCATTATATAGTCACACATTGTAAACAGTCCCCTTCCCTATTCTGTTTTTCTTTTCTATTTTATTTTTACTATGGATACATACCAGCAACAGACCAAGGAAATGTTGACACTGTTATGCCAGGAGCGAGATATCCCATCCTGTGGAAAGAACAAATATGGACTAATTCAAGCTCTTTTTGAATATGATAGCAGCCAGGCCACACCAGTTGAAGCCTCAGGAAAGGTGTCTGCAGTTGTGGGCAGTGATTCATCAGGATCTGGGGATCCATTGGACTGTTATTTGCAAACTGTTCTGAAACAAATGGGCTCAGCGGAAGCAAGTTTGCGCATGGAACTGATTACAAAATTTTATGAGAGACAGACTGCTGCAGCTGAGAGACAGGCTGCTAGGGAAGCAGCTGAGAGAAAGGTGCTATGGAAGCAGCTGAGAGACAGGCTGCTAGGGAAGCAGCTGAGAGACAGGCTGCTGTAGATGCAGCTGAGAGACAGGCTGCTAGGGAAACTGAAAGACAGGCTGCTGAATGACAGGCTGCGAGAGAGTATCAGCTACAGCTTACATGGTTGGAGAGAGGAACTGTCTCACCTGTTGTTAGTGAACCTAGCAACTCTTCTGTTCTCAGAGTGTGGGCATACAATTTTCTCACTCTGGAGAAAGATTGTGATGTGGATGTATTCCTGTGTTGCTTTGAAAAAGTTTGCAGACAGTTTCAGCTGCAAAGGGAGCAGTGGGCCAAGTATCTTACCCCTGTTCTGAAAGTCCTGCACTGGAGGCTTTTGCTGAACTACCCCCAGAGTTTGATCAGGACTATGATGCCATCAAAGCTGCACTTCAGAGAAGGTATAATATAACTCCTGAGGTGTACAGGAAGAAATTCCATTCTCTGCAGAAGGGTTCATCAGAGAGCTATACTGCAGTTGTTGGAAACCTGATGGCAGCCTTTAACCAGTGGATCAGAGGGCTAAAGATTGCCACTATAGAAGAGCTGGAAGATCTAATGGTGAAGGAGCAATTTGTGCAGCTGTGCCCAGCAGAAGTCCAAGAATGGGGTTTGGATCATAAACCCAAAACATCATTGGAAGAGGGTGAGCTGGCAGATTTTTACACAGCCAACAGGTCACCAGTGAATGGGAGAAAATAATTTGTTAAGTGGGCATCCACCTGGAAAGGAGCTGCTCCACGACTCCCCTTCACAAAGTCTGTTGTGTCTTTTTTAACATGTCTGTTCCCTCTGGGAAAGGAGGTGTGAGTGCTGCACCTGGGCAGGGCGATACACGCAAGTGTTTTGCTTGCAACAAAGTAGGCCACATAAGCTCCAATTGCCCAGAGAAGATTAACTTTGTGCAATCAGCTGGAGGGGCTAATTCCTCAGAAGTACCAGCATCTGTTTTGTTTGTTACACGTCTAAAGGAAAGCAACCAGGAGAACTTGCAACCTGTGCTTGTCTGAACTAAGGTAATACTTGGACTCTGGGAAACAGGTGCCTCAGTGACTTTTGTACATCCAGGGCTGGTGAGCTCTAAGGACATTATTCCTGGCAGGACTGTAGCAGTTAAAGGGATTGGGGGAATACAACTTGCAGTGCCTATGGCACGTGTATATCTTGATTGGGGAGTGGGGAGAGGTTTAAGAAATGTGGGGGTATCTGAAAATATTCCTAATGATGTTTTACTGGGTACTGATCTGGGTAGATTGTTATCTCTTTATGTTCTTTTACTAACACCCATGAGGCAGAACAAGCTACAGGCTGCATGGGAGGGTCCCTGCAATATATTCATTCAGCGGGGTAGAGCAACTGGCATGTCATTTTTAAATGGAGGGCATCATGATGGCAAAACTGCTATGTGCTATTTGTCTGGCAATAGCGTTATCACAGAAAGGGGAAGCTCCCTTTAATACGCAGCTGGAGTGGCTTGTGGCCACCTCCCTTTGCGTCTCTTGTTTGGGGGAGGTACCACGAATACCTCATGATTTAGCTGCCAAGTGGTTAAGTCTCTTTAGTTGGTGAGCTAAAAATATTTGTTTTTTCAAGAAGAACTGTGTCCTGTGTTTATGTTGTTTGTTTTTTGTGATAAAACTAGACCCCATTATAAATTGTTCCACTTGAATAACTGTTATTGTATAGTCATTGAGGCAGCAAGCCCATAAAAGTGTCGGTTCCAGAGAAAATAAGCAGTGCCCTCTCCCCAGATCCTGATGAGGTCAAGAAAATGACATTGGTACAATGTAATATGTGTGTTTAAAACAGGTTATGACATTAGATGAAGAGAAATATGACAACCCTGTCATATTTGGTATCAAACTGATTCTCACAATGTAACTAAGAGATTGCCTTTCTGCTTATATGAAAATGGATGTATCTAGCAGAAATTATAATGTGTTCTCTGATTTCAGGCAAAGACTTAGAGTTTATTGACTGTCGTAAAAGATAGGGTGCTTCCCAGCCCCTGCAAAGAGGGTGGGGTCAGGCAAATTGATCTCTGGAAAATATGTATAAGAATCCTGTGTTTTAACAATGAAATTGTCATTCTTACAAGGGAGGCATGTTACGAACGTAGTAAGGACCCATTGCTTCATGCCATCTCCCTGGCACAGATATTGAGACTAGTAAAGTATAAAATCAGCTTTTTCTCCTTTTTTTTAAAAAAAAAAACTGATTGCTTGTGTGTAATTTTACTTATAACAACTTTTTATTAATAGTGCATTGTGCATAATAATTTTTGGCATAATAAATCATTCTTTTATTAAGCTTTGGCCTTTGTCTAATATTTGAACCACATTACTGAAAGAGACTGGTAGTTATAAGACGGTATAGTAGGTTATTTTTTTGCTAAATTGTATTCTGAGGGTTAATGTGTAA
The DNA here is from genome assembly GCF_027579735.1 of Bombina bombina. Classification (NCBI taxonomy): domain Eukaryota; kingdom Metazoa; phylum Chordata; class Amphibia; order Anura; family Bombinatoridae; genus Bombina; species Bombina bombina. Next base: position 280,959,904 of record NC_069499.1, read on the forward strand.
ATCTGGGGTTTCCTTAAGATTTCCCATATCATATAATCTTAAGTGGTGGTAGCTAGATATCATTTTTAGTTTAGTGTGGGTGTCATTAAAGGGGAGTTTTGAGCATTTATTTTAAGTCTAGTACAGACTAGAGAGTATGGTTAACCCTTGCACCAACTGAACTACATCACAAGCTTGCCTGGCGTGGCTAGATTGTGACCGATTTGTGACAGTAGAAGGGGTCTGAAAACCCTTTCGGTGCCAAACAAGTGACTGGCTGGTGGGCAGCGGTGTAGATAATTTTTTGTATTAGATTTTAGAGCTTGTGGATTTGCTAGTGTGAAAATCCCGGTACTAAAAGAAATTGTTTTTCTAACAATTTCCAAAGACTAAAACTCAGTGCATTATATAGTCACACATTGTAAACAGTCCCCTTCCCTATTCTGTTTTTCTTTTCTATTTTATTTTTACTATGGAGACATACCAGCAACAGACCAAGGAAATGTTGACACTGTTATGCCAGGAGCGAGATATCCCATCCTGTGGAAAGAACAAATATGGACTAATTCAAGCTCTTTTTGAATATGATAGCAGCCAGGCCACACCAGTTGAAGCCTCAGGAAAGGTGTCTGCAGTTGTGGGCAGTGATTCATCAGGATCTGGGGATCCATTGGACTGTTATTTGCAAACTGTTCTGAAACAAATGGGCTCAGCGGAAGCAAGTTTGCGCATGGAACTGATTACAAAATTTTATGAGAGACAGACTGCTGCAGCTGAGAGACAGGCTGCTAGGGAAGCAGCTGAGAGAAAGGTGCTATGGAAGCAGCTGAGAGACAGGCTGCTAGGGAAGCAGCTGAGAGACAGGCTGCTGTAGATGCAGCTGAGAGACAGGCTGCTAGGGAAACTGAAAAACAGGCTGCTGAATGATAGGCTGCGAGAGAGTATCAGCTAAAGCTTACATGGTTGGAGAGAGGAACTGTCTCACCTGTTGTTAGTGAACCTAGCAACTCTTCTGTTCTCAGAGTGTGGGCATACAATTTTCTCACTCTGGAGAAAGATTGTGATGTGGATGTATTCCTGTGTTGCTTTGAAAAAGTTTGCAGACAGTTTCAGCTGCAAAGGGAGCAGTGGGCCAAGTATCTTACCCCTGTTCTGAAAGTCCTGCACTGGAGGCTTTTGCTGAACTACCCCCAGAGTTTGATCAGGACTATGATGCCATCAAAGCTGCACTTCAGAGAAGGTATAATATAACTCCTGAGGTGTACAGGAAGAAATTCCATTCTCTGCAGAAGGGTTCATCAGAGAGCTATACTGCAGTTGTTGGAAACCTGATGGCAGCCTTTAACCAGTGGATCAGAGGGCTAAAGATTGCCACTATAGAAGAGCTGGAAGATCTAATGGTGAAGGAGCAATTTGTGCAGCTGTGCCCAGCAGAAGTCCAAGAATGGGGTTTGGATCATAAACCCAAAACATCATTGGAAGAGGGTGAGCTGGCAGATTTTTACACAGCCAACAGGTCACCAGTGAATGGGAGAAAATAATTTGTTAAGGGGGCATCCACCTGGAAAGGAGCTGCTCCACGACTCCCCTTCACAAAGTCTGTTGTGTCTTTTTTAACATGTCTGTTCCCTCTGGGAAAGGAGGTGTGAGTGCTGCACCTGGGCAGGGCGATACACGCAAGTGTTTTGCTTGCAACAAAGTAGGCCACATAAGCTCCAATTGCCCAGAGAAGATTAACTTTGTGCAATCAGCTGGAGGGGCTAATTCCTCAGAAGTACCAGCATCTGTTTTGTTTGTTACACGTCTAAAGGAAAGCAACCAGGAGAACTTGCAACCTGTGCTTGTCTGAACTAAGGTAATACTTGGACTCTGGGAAACAGGTGCCTCAGTGACTTTTGTACATCCAGGGCTGGTGAGCTCTAAGGACATTATTCCTGGCAGGACTGTAGAAGTTAAAGGGATTGGGGGAATACAACTTGCAGTGCCTATGGCACGTGTATATCTTGATTGGGGAGTGGGGAGAGGTTTAAGAAATGTGGGGGTATCTGAAAATATTCCTAATGATGTTTTACTGGGTACTGATCTGGGTAGATTGTTATCTCTTTATGTTCTTTTACTAACACCCATGAGGCAGAACAAGCTACAGGCTGCATGGGAGGGTCCCTGCAATATATTCATTCAGCGGGGTAGAGCAACTGGCATGTCATTTTTAAATGGAGGGCATCATGATGGCAAAACTGCTATGTGCTATTTGTCTGGCAATAGCGTTATCACAGAAAGGGGAAGCTCCCTTTAATACGCAGCTGGAGTGGCTTGTGGCCACCTCCCTTTGCGTCTCTTGTTTGGGGGAGGTACCACGAATACCTCATGATTTAGCTGCCAAGTGGTTAAGTCTCTTTAGTTGGTGAGCTAAAAATATTTGTTTTTTCAAGAAGAACTGTGTCCTGTGTTTATGTTGTTTGTTTTTTGTGATAAAACTAGACCCCATTATAAATTGTTCCACTTGAATAACTGTTATTGTATAGTCATTGAGGCAGCAAGCCCATAAAAGTGTCGGTTCCAGAGAAAATAAGCAGTGCCCTCTCCCCAGATCCTGATGAGGTCAAGAAAATGACATTGGTACAATGTAATATGTGTGTTTAAAACAGGTTATGACATTAGATGAAGAGAAATATGACAACCCTGTCATATTTGGTATCAAACTGATTCTCACAATGTAACTAAGAGATTGCCTTTCTGCTTATATGAAAATGGATGTATCTAGCAGAAATTATAATGTGTTCTCTGATTTCAGGCAAAGACTTAGAGTTTATTGACTGTCGTAAAAGATAGGGTGCTTCCCAGCCCCTGCAAAGAGGGTGGGGTCAGGCAAATTGATCTCTGGAAAATATGTATAAGAATCCTGTGTTTTAACAATGAAATTGTCATTCTTACAAGGGAGGCATGTTACGAACGTAGTAAGGACCCATTGCTTCATGCCATCTCCCTGGCACAGATATTGAGACTAGTAAAGTATAAAATCAGCTTTTTCTCCTTTTTTTTTTTTAAAAAAACTGATTGCTTGTGTGTAATTTTACTTATAACAACTTTTTATTAATAGTGCATTGTGCATAATAATTTTTGGCATAATAAATCATTCATTTATTAAGCTTTGGCCTTTGTCTAATATTTGAACCACATTACTGAAAGAGACTGGTAGTTATAAGACGGTATAGTAGGTTATTTTTTTGCTAAATTGTATTCTGAGGGTTAATGTGTAAATCTGAGGCTTCCTTAAGATTTCCTATATCATATAATCTTAAGTGGTGGCAGCTAGATATCATTTTTAATTTAGTGTGGGTAGCATTAAAGCTGAGTTTTGGGCATTTCTTTTAAGTCTAGTACAGACTAGAGAGTGTGGTTAACCCTTGCACCCACTGAACTACATCACAAGCTTGCCTGGCATGGCTAGATTGTGACCGATTAGTGACAGTAGAAGGGGTCTGATAACCCTTTTGGTGCCAAACAAGTGACAGGCGCAGGGTTGGTTAACCCTGGTTGTCACAACCCATATTCCACTGCACCCCAACATCACCCACACTATAAAAAATCTGTTAACCCCTATTCTGCCACTCCCCGACATCGCCGCAACTAAATAAAGTTATTAACCTCTGGCCTCCACATCACTACCACTAAATAAATCTATTAACCCCTAAACCACCAGCCCCCCACATCGCAACAACCTAAATTAAACTATTAACCCCTAAACCTAACCGTAACCATAACCCTAACATAACCCTAACCCTAAACCTAACACCCCTTAACTTTAACATAATTAAAATAGAGCTACATTAAAGTTACAATTATTAACTAAATAATACCTATTTAAAACTAAATACATGCTTACCTGTGAAATAAAACTTAAGCTAGCTACTTTATTTCACAGGTAAGTTTGTATTTATTTTAACTAGGTAGACTAGTTAGTAAATAGTTATTAACTATTCACTAACTACCTAGTTTAAATAAATACAAACTTACCTGTGAAATAAAACCTAAGCTGCCTTACGCTAAAACCTAACATTACAAAATTAAAACTACCATTACAAAAAATAAAAAACACTAAAATTACAAAAAATAAAAAACCTAACATTGCAAAAAATAACAAACGAAATTATCGAAAATAATTAAATGTATTCCTATTCTAATACCCTTTTAAAAAATAAAAAACCCACCCCAAAATAAAAAGCCTAATCTATAGTAAACTACCAAGGGCCCTTAAAAGGGCCTTTTTGTGGGCCCTTAAAAGGGCATTTTGTAGGGCATTACCCTCAAGTTAACAGCTCTTTTGCTACAAAACAAAAACAAACACCCCCTAACAGTATACAAACCCCCACCCCCCAAACCCAAAAAATAAAAATAAAGTAAAACCTTATCTACCCATAGCCCTGAAAAGGGCATTTGTATGGGCATTGCCCTTAAAAAAGCATTCAGCTCTTTTATGAAATGCCCAACTCCTAATCTAAAAATAAAAACCCACCCCAAAATGAAAAAAACATTACACAAAATAACAAACAAATTATCAAAAATAATAATAATTATTCCTATTCTAATACCCATTTAAAAAATACCCACCCCAAAATAAAAAACCTTATCCATAATAAACTACCAATAGCCCTTAAAAGGGTCTTTTGTAGAGCATTGCCCTAAGTTAAACAGCTCTTTTACCTGAGAAAAAATACAATATCCCACTAACATTACAAACCCCCACCCCCCCAAACCCACAAAATAAAAACAACTACCTAAAAAACCCTAATCTAACCATTGCCTTGAAAAGGTCATTTGTATAGGTATTGCCCTTAAAATGGCATTTAGCTCTTTGGCATTTCCCTGGAAAGGGCATTTAGCTTCTTTACTAAAAGCCCAAACCCTAAACTAAAAAAAAAAAACACCCAAAAAAGATTAAAAAATCCTAACACTAGGGGCGGAGCCTATAGCTGTTGCGCTAGGACGTGTGTGTGAAGAGCTCCTGATCTTGATCTATTCTTTTTTAGTTATTTATTTAGTATACTTTTTGCTTGGAAAACATAAGCCACTTCATCTTGTGTTGTTCAAGAGGAGTCTGGAGATTTCTGACACAAAACAGACCTACCTATGTTCCTCAGCAGACTGCACTACGACTAGCCATGAGGTTGTGAGGCCTTCTTGTCTTAACGCTGTTGTAGTTAAAGCTACATATATACCCCCCCAGGTCCCTGGGTCATCAAACCAGTTCAATTGCAACTGGACAGCTTTGCCTAAAAATGGAGTCACAGATTCTAGAAGAAACCCTGCTATGTATGTTAGACGAACACTTCCAAAGCCTTCATATGTTACTCGATAAGTGCTTTAGTGGTATTATCAGCCCACCCAGCCAGGAAAATGCAAGTACACTCATCCCCCAGTTGACGACTCATGGCACTACCCAGAGAGAAACCTCCTGTGTAACGCGTTCAACATATGCTAATGGAGAAGGTGAAAAGATGGGGTCTGGTGCTGACCTGTCTGGCACTCGCGACGCTAACACTAGGGGCTACATCACAGCAGTTAATGGCGAGACTGCCTCCCTCTATGCTACGCAGAAGGTAAGCAGCGTTACCCTGATGGAGCAAGGAGAGACATTTGCCGTCTTTACGGGCCCAGATTCAGCTTTACAGCAGGTAGTGATCGATGCTGGCTGCCCTTCCTTATCTATACTTGGAACTGGACCCGTAACAGAAGTTTTAGAGCCCACTTCTACACGCACAAAGTTGAGGTGTTCAGGCCCCATATCTTAGAGTATACCCTGCAAGGCGAGAGACATGGCACCGTGATTCCATTCCCAACCTGGATGCAAAGCGCCATGCTCTCTAGCCTGACCACGCTGACTAGACTTTCCTCCCAGCGCCCTGGAGATCGGGGGATGCGGACCCTGCCAGCATGGTGGCCTGAACTAATGCGGATTCTGCCACTGTTCTGCTGGGATCCCGGACTGCCAGCAAACTCTGTCTAGGGAGTTAGGTGGAATGGAGGTGATAAGGGAAACCTATGCCTCAACAAACATCTTACCTCATGGTAGTTTGACCTCCTGTAAAACCAGAATAGGATCTGACACCATAGCAGAGGATACGAATATAACCACCCAGGATGTCTCCATACAGAACTAGTGCCGGTAAAGCTTTATCCCCTAGTAAACATCCCCTGTGTTGTGCTGTTTAGTGTCCGATTATTACCCTGCTGATTTTGACCTTTGGGTCTGACCGGTAGACGTTAACCTGGCTCCCAAATGTTGTGGCCTGTTCCCCTGTAGCGGTCCCTTTCGCTATTTTATTTTTGTGACTCCCCAACAAGGTATCTCCACTATAACCTTCATATTCATTGGCATTGGAGAACGCTTCTCATTTACTTTGAAATGCTCAAGTGTTCTTTATTACACAGAAATACTGCAACTGGACATTTGTGGGAATTGCGTTCAGTTAAAAATTGGAATAGGGTAAAGTGTGTTTGTCCTTTCATGGTGCCTTTACGCTTTTCATCTCCTTACCTACTACCCTTTACTGATTGACTGATACATAACTATTTGTTTAGTTCTATTGCTGTGTTGCATATCAGTTTAGCTTTTTAAGAATACTTGTTTAGTTTTACAGCTGAGCATCATAAGCTATTTCATTTGTGACATTATGCGCAGTGCCACTAGCTTGAAATATTCTCTTTCCCTAGCAGGAATTAGTTTTTGCAAATTACATGCATACCTTTGATGCAATTTCACTAATTTGAATGTCCAATTTTTTATTTTTATTTTTATTTTTATATATGTGTACAGTATATGTATATATGTATATTTTACTATTGTTCTTATACATTTATGCTGGGTACATTGCGGGATCCTTCTCACAACCTAAAGTGTAATGCTGCTGGGGGATATCGTGGGAGATCTCCTGATATGCTAATTACTTAATCTTTAATCTTTTTAGGGTGACCCATATGACACCGCTAGTCAGCTATTAAGGTCATTTTTTCTCTCAAAAAGAATCAAATTTGGTGCTTTATAATAGTCTCCGAAACGCTTCCCCATCATGCTTACTTAGGTGTTTCTTTTTGTAATCTCTTAAATTGAGCTTACGGTTATAATTAATGGGGGTACGCCAATTCTCCTATGCAGTATATTCACAAAGACTGGTCTACTGTGTACTTAGTCTAGTGACTCAATCCCTCTACATTTTAAAACAGTTAGTAAGCTCCATTGCCCTTTAATTGTTTCAGGTATAAAGGCTAATAAGCAATGCTGACCCTTGATACATTTTAGCCTCACCTTATGGGATTTAATTGGAAAAACTCTGCACTTTTACTGTTATCTCAGCACCTGGCTTGCTCCCATAAAGTTACCCTGAATATGAAACATACAAATTTATTTTTTGCAATTTTTTTTACACTATTATATCCACTGCTAGCATTTTCATTTTCTAGTGGCAGCAACAGTTATTATGTTATCTCTCTATTGTTGAAGCATATCATGTAACCTATTTATAACACATTATCGCTAACTTAGCATTATATATATATAACATTCTTCTGTTATTGTTTCTAGTTCTTCTTATAGCTAAAAAAGTTACCTAATATTATGGCCCGAGTGGCCTTTTGAGACTCATTAGTCCCCCTTCGTTGTGTTACATAATTATACTTAGGTCCAAGAGTGGCCCTTTGTCCAATGGGGGAACCCTAGAATGTAAAACTGAGGTTTAAGTTTAATTTATAATAGTTTGTATTCTTTGCAGACATTACAATGTACCCTGGAATGGGGAATACTGTTATGTATTGAACATTTGTTTCTGCTATGTCTTTATTATATTTTAAATATGACTGTCTGTAACTATCTGTCCAAATCATTTAATTTTTACTTTAAATAGTCCTTAAATAGGTTCACTTTATGGATGATAAACATTTAAATGTTCCTAAATGTTTGATTTACAGCTTTTGGGATAGGTTTAATTATAATGATTGCATGGACTCATTATCTATGGTCATAATCTGGCATCTGACACTGAGCTAGATTACAAGTGGAGTGCTATTTAGAACTTTCGCTAAAGCACTAATTGTACTAGAAGTAAGCTTTTGCGTGTCAAGTTGTGCTCATAATATGAGTTGAAAGTAAAAATGAATCGCTCTCCCACTAACCCGACACACGCAAAGAGTCGAACTTAAAATATTGCGCCCGCAATAACCTATACCCCTATAGGAGTCAATAGAGAATTAAAAGTGGGAGAAAACCCCACTCTCGCACTAACCTGAATACATATTCTCAAATGCACTTACTAAATATAAAAATATAAATATTTCACATTCCAATGTTCTGCACATATAAGATATATAAAATATGTTCTATTTATTCTTAAATATATATATATATATATATATATATATATATATATATATATATATATATATATATATATATACATATATGTACAAGTAGAATATACCACTAACCAGTAGTGGTATAAGCTCTGGAACTAATCAAGCGCAAAACACAGGGAGAACACACAATAATAAATATTTAATAAATAATATGTAAGGTAAATTCGTTATATATACATGTATAAAAATATATATAATATAATACTATAAATGAATTCCAAATAAAATATATATATAAAAGCCACTAATATAGATGAAAAAAATATAATAAATAAACACCTTAAAATTTCCACTTCAAAAACTGTCCAATTTAAGGATAATATATTAATAATAAAATGCAGTTATATCCAATAGCACATACAATATGTCTCCTGAGAAAGCTGCTAGGCACAATATACCCCAAAGTGTGAAATATCTTTTTACAAATATTTCTAAATAGAAAATCATAAAATACAAAGAAGGTATGGGGGATATGTAACAAGCGCTAAAATCCGGAAACCAATAATAAAATAATTTAAAAAATCACGAACAAAGCATATAGGAATCCTTGATAAGGTTTGTATGCAAAAATTATGAATGCAGACAACTAATACAGACAAATGAAATATACTTGCACTCCTATTGTTTTGAGAATTATATATGAGAGAGTGACTAAATTACATATAGCCTATCTCAGACTAGTGAAACAATAAAACAATAGAACCTTATACATAGGTGAAATGCAACTCATAAATATCAGGGTGAAACATACAGTATATAGTAAAAACAGTCTCAGCGAGATATATATTTATGTATACACATAAATGTGAAAGGTGAGTCCCGAAATCAGAAGATCCCAATTAGTGCCAATAGGGTGTATTCGTAGAAGTATGAGCCATCTATATTAAGTCCCTCGTATTCCCTTTTGGATATATACTCACAGGAGCTACCCTCAATCTGTATGAGGTAAGGGTAGAGCGTGGATCCTCCGTGCAGCTTGTGTGTATGGAGTCCGTCGTGTGTTACTCTCCTCCAGGGATCCTTATCAGGCTCGGGCAATACGGGCAGTATGTAAAAGAAAAAGGGAGTGCAAAACTATTGCAATAATGTAGAACACAAATTTATTAAGTTTCAAGCACTTAAAATGGTAAGAGTTTGCACTCACATTTACTACCCTCAATGATATGAGGTAACTATGGGCAGGTATGTAACAATGACAGCATTACAAATGTAATATTATAAGGTGTGTCAATCCATTAGTACTGATTAGTATGATGCCTCATACTAGTTAGGTTCAGGACTCTGGAGAGCACTTTTTTTTTCAAATAATGTTTATTGAGGTCAAACTCACGTAACAGCGTACAAGGAACATATCAATACTCGTATGAAAACAAAAGCAAGGCGGAATACAACCTTCCAGGTTGGACACATTACATACAATGATCGGGCATTAAAACCGGGAATTGTCAACCCTGAAGGAATGAACCTCAAAGAGAAGATCTTTTACATTTTAAATATATTTCACAAACATTAGAGAAATAAATATTCCAGGGGGCGGAGCTAACCGCCAACAAGAGCAGACGCTTGAAGGGAGAGCTCCTGCCATTTCAGCATTTAAAATTATATTTAATTAATACTTGGCGACTATTCTTGGCAGGTGAAGTAGTCACAACACCAGGGAGAACATCTTTATGATAACCAGACCTGTCGATGTTCTAAAAGCATTAGTTAACATCTAGATACCCTTTTCCCGCCCGGTTGCAGAAAGAGGGATAGCGGCCTTTGCAATACTACTCCACACATCCCTGAGATCATGGAAGCTGAAAACATGTCTCTCTACAGTTTGCTGATGAACCTGGATCTAAAAATGACAGAGGGATTCAAAAGCCTTACAGCCATACTAAGGGATATACATGAGGAAGATCCCATCGCTGCGTCGGAGACACGGCCCATGCCCGGAGCGCTGGAAAATGGCGACTACAAGGAGAGCAGCACTTCTCCAGAACTACATGTCCCGAGCTACATGCTCATTATCAATCACACAGTTGCTAAGCCTAGGCGCTGCCCGATTCAACCCAGAATACTTGAAGCTGATCTTAACGCTCCGTTGACTAGGAGAGAACCGAGCACTCTTTCTAATGTGGCTAGCGATAACACTCCAATGCAATGGCGCTGCCCTCGCATTGCCCTAGCCCCTACTGAAACTCTGGATGGTGCGATAATCAGTCCTATACAGAGCGCTATTCGCACTAACATAAGGAAGAAGGGCAGTCAGATATTAGCAATGCTCAGACTGCGAAGTTCCCGGCAAGGCTCTATTTACCTTGAGTCACAATGGGCTAAAGGACAAAATACTTTGGGGGAGCTGGATCTCTTACAAGTAAGATGTCCCAGACGATGGCTCAACCAGCGATCAGGCCAGACTCTGTGCTTATGTCCATACCTATACCATCGGATTGAACTGGTAGCTTTTGGAGTGGGATAGACTTACTTGTCCTCAGACCTCGCTTAGATAATTTCAGACAGCTCTCAGCTCGTTAATAGGGCTGAGTAATAAATTACCCTAGTTGCTGCCTATGTTATTCTGTGTTTGTACATGTTTGCAGCTACTAACCCATATAGTTCCCTACAATATTAGCTTATATGTGAGTGAGGTATGTCTCAATAGGATCTAGTCCCTTGTTACTGTTTTTTCTAGCACACAACAGACATGTTTTTTTTTTGTTTTTTTTTAGTTATGCTGATCACAGATATGACGTTACTTAATCTTTACATTTTCTCTCTTTACTAGCACTAGTTCTAATGTGTTTGAAATTGTCTGCAATGTAAACTGTTATACTGCATTAGCTGTTTAATGTTATCCTGTGCTTTTTCACTTAACACACTGATGTTCTTGCAGGATACTATTACTTTTTGTACATAAACAGGGGCACTACATGGTGGATATATTTCACCCACGACTGCCATAGTGTAGAGCTCTATTTTTCATTAATATGGTGTGTACACTGCTAGCCTTTATAGATGTGGTTTTTGTAACTATATTCACCTTTGAGGTGAATCCTCAGAAATATAGCTCATTGTTACGAAACCACTATGATGTGGGATTTGAGATATTTGTAATTCCACACTATATGAGACTTCAATGAACCTTTTATGCTAATTTGTGCCAGAATCGTTATGCACTTGTCCCATTCCATCTGCATAAAGTCTCCTATAATGAAACTAAATATAAGCTCTTAGCATATTTAAAGGCAGAGATATGTTTATGTTGTCATATTTGGATATATTCAGCTTATTGTTCTCTCATGTCTAAACTCCTAGCATAGAAATGCCTTGTTTGTGATGTCTCTGTGCTGCCTGTGGTTTGTTTATGTATATAGGTGTGCACTCATTGGCAGAGGGAATAGTTCCAGGCCATGCCTCACACTTATATTAGCATATCATGATCAATATCTACATGGACCTATTAGTCTGAAGCTTATCTATGCAGAGTGCAACCTAGATCATGCAAATAGTGGCACTATGTCTTGTTGGAATTTTTTAAATTCTTAACATTTGTCCAATACCCAGGTTAAAATTATAAATAGGGTGGCTTGCACTACTTCATAGGAATCCTAAGTTATGCTCTCATCTTAGATAATTTAGGCCAGATTCGATATGCACTTGTCCCATTCCATTTGCATAAAGTCTCCTATAGTGAAACTAAATATTAGCTCTTCGCATATTTAAAGGCAGAGATATGTCTATGTTTTCATATCTGGATGTATTCATAGCTCATAACAACAACTTAGACACAGATATATACCTCATTTAATTGTTTATTACATCTCATTTTATTTATGCTTACTTAACGGGCCCCAGTGGTACGATATTATATCACTTTTATGCCTGAGGCCTTGAACTGTTAAGAAAATAGTGTAGCAGAGCATTGCTGTATGTGTGTCAAGTCCTTTCTTTCAACTAGTTGACTTTCCTGAGTGAATCTCACTAGTCTCATAATAATAGGCCTAATATATTACTCACTTTGTGCGAATACAACTAATCCTATTAAGGTCTAATGCAGAGTAGTTTGTGTATAGTGCTATCTTGCTACAAGTAGTACTATTATCTACTATTGATAAAGAAATCCTATAAATTGCCTTACCTCCTTGCAAGTTATGTTTTGTACTACATATATAATGTGTTTCTTGAATGTTCAAATGTACCTCATCGTTACTAAACTGTTTATTATCTTCTCAAATGTTATATGGAAATATATATTTTCTGCTAGTGGGCAAGTTAGATACGCAGTGTTCGGATAAGCTCATATATCACCTGTTTCGTTGCTCTTTGGATCAGTCCTGAACACTTATGTGAGTTGACATTATCGTAACATGTATGCATCTCTTTGTAGTTTGTGCTTGTAATGTTTAGGTCTCCCTGAATGGCTCAGCAGAGTGGCCTTTGACCCCTATCTAATTACTCCATTTTGTGTGAAGAAGTTACTCTACCCCACATTCTACCCCTAAGTTGACTAACCTTCCAAAGCATATCTCATTTGGCTTCCTAAAAGCCCAGCTACCAGACCTTTGGTCTCTACGATTGGGCACTTATGAGCTCACACCAGATACCATATTCTGTTTACATTTATGTATGGCTCCGTCCCCCCCACCCCTTTCCCTATGCGTATAGCGGTGCTTACCCGCTGAATATCCCCCACCCCCTATATATCTCGGCCCAAAAGTGGCTGATATTTATGTTAACCCTCCACAGGCTGATATTTTGGTTTTAGGTAAAACATTATTAGAATGTGGAGCTCATACGCTGACAATATAATATAAAATGAAGTTCTATTTCATCTCGCCTAAGATACTGTCTATCTACAAAACCAGATCCGAAATGTATCTCCTCTTGCTATGTGAACATATTGCTTCCTCAACAATGCCTATGTATAGACAATGTATAAATCTATTTGTTGTAACTTTGGCCTTAGGGCGAGTTCTTGTTGTGATGATATATGTCTTAACTTCAATAAAAAAATAATAAAAAAAAAATAAAAAAAATAAAAATAAATAAATATTCCAAGATATGTCTAGAGTTCAGAGACTAAGTCCATGGCCTCTAGTTATCAAGCTCCGTATTTACCTGTATTCGCCAACCCCAATACGCTCACCTAAGCTCGCCTAACATCGCCGTCGCTGACCTGAATACGTTCGCCAAAGTTATCAAGAAAGCTGTCAAGAAGCCGCGCACCAAGTACGGAGCGATGAGCAGTGGACTGTTGTTAACTGACAGTCATCAATCTCGCTGCTCATTGGATTCTTCGCAGCTTTCTTGCAACCCTGTCACTAAGCACCCACACTATACTATACTGTTTTACCCCCTAAAGCGCCGCTCCCAGAACCCCCGCACCTAAATAAAGTTATTAACCCCTAAACCGCCGCTCCTGGACCCCTCCGCAACTATAATAAATATATTAACCCCTAAACCGCCGCTCCCTGACCCCACCGCCACTATAATAAATATATGAACCCCTAAACTGCCGCTCCCGGACCCCACCGCCACCTACATTATACCTATTAACCCCTAATCTGCCACCCCCTATACCGCCGCCACCTACATAAAGTTATTAACCCCTATCCTGCCGATCCCAGACCCTGCCGCAAATAAATTAATTGTTTAACCCCTAAACCGCCACACCCGGAGCCCTCTGCCACCTACATTACATTTATTAACCCCTATCCTGCCCCCCTACACCGCCACCACATACAGCACATTGATTAACCCCTAATCTACCCCCCTACACCGCCGCCACTATATTAAATTAATTAACCCCTAAACCTAAGTCTAACCCTAACCCTAACACCCCCTAACTTAAATATTATTTAAATTAATCTAAATAAATATTCCTATAATTAAATAAATTATTCCTATTTAAAACTAAATACTTACCTATAAAATAAACCCTAAGATAGCTACAATATAACTAATAGTTACATTGTATCTATTTTAGGGTTTATTTTTATTTTACAGGCAACTTTGTGATTATTTTAACTAGGTAGAATAGTTATTAAATAGTTATTAACTATTTAATAGCTACCTAGTTAAAATAACTACAAAATTACCTGTAAAATAAATCCTAACCTAAGCTACAATTACACCTAACACTACACTATCATTAAATAAAATTAAATTAATTAACTACAATTACCTAATCAGCTCTTTTACCAGCCCTTAAAAGGGCCTTTTGCGGGGCATTGCCCCAAAGTAATCAGCTCTTTTACCTGAAAAAAAAAGAAATACAACCCCCCCAACATTAAAACCCACCACCCACACACCCCTACTCTAAAACCCACCCAATCCCCCCTTAAAAAAACCTAACACTACCCCTTTGAAGATCACCCTACCTTGAGCCGTCTTCACACAGACGGGCGCAAGCGGTCATCTGAACCGTCCAGAAGTCTTCATCGAATCCGGGCAGATGTCTTCATCCAAGCGGCATCTTCTATCTTCAATCAACCGGAGCGGAGGCATCTTGAATCCAGCCGACGCGGAGCCATCCTCTTCCATCGACGTCCTAAAACCGAATGAAGGTTCCTTTAAATGACGTCATCCAAGATCGGATTGAAGTTCAATCTGATTGGCTGATCCAATCAGCTAATCGGATTGAGCTTGCATTCTATTGGCTGATTGGAATAGCCAATAGAATGCAAGCTCAATCCGATTGGCTGATTGCATCAGCCAATCGGATTTTTCCTACCTTAATTCCGATTGGCTGATTGAATCCTATCAGCCAATCGGAATTTAAGGGACGCCATCTTGGATGATGTCATTTAAAGGAACCTTCATTCGGTGTTAGGACGTCGATGGAAGAGGATGGCTCTGCGTCGGCTGAATTCAAGATGGCTCCACTCCGGTTGATTGAAGATAGAAGATGCCGCTTGGATGAAGACATCTGCTGCTTGGAGGACCTCTTCTGCCCGGATTCGATGAAGACTTCTGGATGGATCGGATGACCACTTGTGCCCGGCTGGGTGAAGACGGCTCAAGGTAGGGTGATCTTCAAGGGGGTAGTGTTAGGTTTTTTTAAGGGGGGATTGGGTGGGTTTTAGAGTAGGGGTGTTTGGGTGGTGGGTTTTAATGTTGGGGGGGTTGTATTTCTTTTTTTTTCAGGTAAAAGAGCTGATTACTTTGGGGCAATGCACCGCAAAAGGCCCTTTTAAGGGCTGGTAAAAGAGCTGATTACTTTGGGGCAATGCCCCGCAAAAGGCCCTTTTAAGGGCTATTTGTAATTTAGTTTAGGGTAGGGAATTTTATTATTTTGGGGGGCTTTTTTATTTTATTAGGGGGCTTAGATTAGGTGTAATTAGTTTAAAATTCTTGTAATTTTTTTTATTTTCTGTAATTTATAGTTGTTTTTTACTTTAGTTATTTTTAGTTAATTTTATTTAATGTTAGATAATTGTAGTTAATTAATTTAATTTATTTAATGATAGTGTAGTGTTAGGTGTAATTGTAACATAGGTTAGGATTTATTTTACAGGTAATTTTGTAGTTATTTTAACTAGGTAGCTATTAAATAGTTAATAAATATTTAATAACTATTGTACCTAGTTAAAATAAATACAAAGTTGCCTGTAAAATAAATATAAATCCTAAAATAGCTACAATGTAATTATTAATTATATTGTAGCTATCTTAGGGTTTATTTTATGGGTAAGTATTTAGTTTTATATAGGAATAATTTTGTTAATTATAGGAATATTTATGTAGATTAATTTAAATAATATTGAAGTTAGGGGGGTGTTAGGGTTAGGGTTAGACTTAGGTTTAGGGGTTAATAGATATAATGTAGGTGGCGGCGGTGTAGGGGGGCAGATTAGGGGTTAATAAATGTAATGTAGGTGGCGATGTGCTCCTGGAGCGGCGGTTTAGGGGTTAAACAATTTATTATAGTTGCGGCGGGGTCCGGGAGCGGCAGTTTAGGTGTTAAACAATTTATTTATTTGCGACGGGGTCCGGGATCAGCAGGATAGGGGTTAATAAGTTTATTAGAGTTGCGGAGGTGTAGGTGGGGCAGATTAGGGGTTAATAAATGTAATGTAGGTTGTAATGGGCTCCTGGAGCGGCAGTTTAGGGGTTAAACAATTTATTATAGTTTCCGCGGGGTCTGAGAGCGGTGGTTTAGGGGTTAAACAATTTATTTATTTGCGGCGGGGTCCGGGATCGACAGGATAGGGGTTAATAAGTTTATTAGAGTTGCGGAGGTGTAGGGGGGGGGCAGTTTAGGGGTTAATACATGTAATTTAGGTGGCGGCAGGGTCCGGGAGCGGCGGTGTAGGGGTTAATAAGTTTAATGTAGGCGGTGGCGGTGTAGGGGGGCCAGATTAGGGGTGTTTAGACTCAGGGTACATGTTAGGGTGTTAGGTGCAGACACTTCCCATAGGAATCAATGGGATATCGGGCAGCAGCGAACATGAGCTCTCGCTGCTGTCAGACTCCCATTGATTCCTATGGGATCCACCGCCTCCAGGGCGGCGGATTGAAAACCAGGTATGCTGGCCTGTAATAGTGCCTGCTAGTTCTTTGATAACTAGCAAAAGTAGTCAGATTGTGCCGAACTTGTGTTCGGAACATCTGGAGTGATGTAACCATCGATCTGTGTCAGACTGAGTCCGGCGGATCGTAGGTTACGTCAATAGATTCTACTTTTGCCGGTCTGTAGGGCTTCACCACAAATACGCTGCGGAATTCCAGCGTATTTGCGGTTGACGGCTTGATAACTAGAGGCCCATGTGTGTAAGGACAGCACTTTTTTATTGGTGGATGAATTCATCCACCAATCAGCAAGGACAACCCAGGTTGCTCACCAAAAATGGGCCGGCATCTAAACTTACATTCTTGCATTTCAAATAAAGATACCAAGAGAATGAAGAAAATTTGATAATAGGAGTAAATTAGAAAGTTGCTTAAAATTTCATGCTCTATCTGAATCACGAAAGAAAAAAATTTGGGTTTAGTGTCCCTTTAACTTGTGCGCAAATGAACGTGAAAACACGATATCGCTTGCACGCAAGCGTTAGCCCTCCACTCATAATCTGGCCCTAAGTGGTTTCATCTTTAAAAATACCTAATAGGGTAAAAATAAACGGATCCATTACTATGTGTAGTAAATAGCTATATGTGACCTGTGAAGCTTGGTGACAGTATTATATTCCTTAAACCATATGTTATATTACATTAAGATTAGAACATTCCTACTGTGCTTTCGTATTCTGTATAATTAGAAAACATGTCAGCATGTCGTCATGGGCACAATATCCTTGGTGAATGTAATAATAAGATATGTGTTTATTTATTTAAAGAAGAGACCTAAAGCTAATAGAATAAAAGTCTCTGGTATTAAAAAAAGACTAAAACATATCTAGGCACTTAAATAGTTTCCTTCTGTTATTATATTACTATTAGAGAAAATAATACTTTTATGCTTTCTGCAAAAAAAAAATGTCTTTAACTGAAATAAAAGCATTATCACCGTGAGTCAGTTCTTCCTGAAATCTCCAGCCTTTTGTAAGATTATGGCATTTACTGGATGGGAGTGAAGAGGTCAAAGGATATATAGAGAATAGCTAGATAGGAATTTTTCAGTTCATTATTGCATGAAAAGAAATGCCATTTTGAGAAAAATAAACTGAACTTGGTAAAGTATAAAATAAGCTGGTTCTGACATCTGACAGTGTAATGAGTTTACTTGTACATTGCTACACAATATTCATCACAGCTTGTCGCTGGGTCCAGTAAATCGGAATTCCATTGCAAGATACATAACGGCATTTTGTCTGGATTTCACATTTAAACCCTTTGCAAATTGTTTAGAAAATAACCCATTTATCCTCATGCCATTATAATAACCTCTATAAGGTTAATGGAGACGATTCAACACTCATATTCCAATTAATGAAAAACAATTCTTTGGTAAATGTTTAAAAGCTTTTAGAGTTTACAAATTCGAAACCTTTGACTTGTTGAAAACACATTTATACCAGTTTTGAATGACATTTCTTGATTGTTCAGAAAGAGGAAAACAAAATCTGTAACCTTAGATTCAAAATTCTGCAAATGAAATAGCTGGATTAGGCAATTTATAGTATTTAGGTTTTTTGCCTCTCTAGAGAGTGTGGGTGTCAGGTACTGAAGCATTCTTCTGTCTGTGCCTTAGCCTACCCTAAGAAGTGTCTGGGTCATATAAATACTAAAGCCATAAGGTGCTATTTAGGACCTGAACATTGGAAATAACGCTGTGGCAGAGAGGTGCTGGAAGTTATAAAATGTCTGTAATGCTAATTCCTTGGCCTGTTTCCACGTCTTTTCTTGTTGCCTGACCCCTGTGCCATGTTGTCTTTTACTGACTGACTATTTGGTTGCTGACCCTTGGACCTGTGTTGTAGAGAATTTAGTCTATGGACTGATTTACTGGTTCCTGATCTTGGATTGAAACTTGACTAATCTCCTGATTAAAGATTACCTCCCTGAAACTGTCACCTGGTTCCTGATAACTAAATCAGTTACTAACGTTGTCTTGTTCCAGACTACTACTTCAAGGTTATCTACTGAATAAATTAATGTAGCAAATTATAAAGGTAACTCTTTCGAACCTTTATATAATAACCAAGCCCTACAGATTAAGCAGAGATACTAAACATTATGAGCACTTGTCTCATAAAGTAAACGTACTTAAAACTGCAAGTGCAAGAACTGCAGGCTTCACAAATGAATGTGTTACAAAGTAGAATAGTAGACGAATTACAATCTGAGACCAAGGCAACTGATGGTTCTTCTGGTGCCTCACTTCAGCATCATAGTCTTCTGTAGGACCTAGTTAGTCAGCACCCATAGGCCTTCAGCAACCTTGATCATTGACTTTTTTGAACAAAGGAATCTTTCTTCTAGTTTGTCTGGTAGTGTTGCAATTCTATCCTGATTTCTTGCCTGTGGATCAAGAGGGAATCAGGAAGAGCAAATAAGTTATTTCCAGTACATTTGTTTCTGGTTTTAGCTGGCTAAGGATGTTCACCATATTATATTATCTTATGATACCAGTAAAAAGAGAAAAAGTAGGAGAAGCGCAACACAAGATCTATGTGCAGGGTTAAAACAAATGGCTACTCACAAAATTTGCAGTAAACTGTATGTGTTTGGGGCTCTTAATAAATTTGTTTGAACTCTGCACATAGATCTTGTGCACTTCTCCTACTTTTCTCTTTTTAGTTTGTTGCACCAAATGGTGATGGGATCATTTGTGATGAGGAGCAGCAAAAACACTGGATATACCCCTATGAGGATGGTATAGTTTATGTATTTGATCCTACGATATTCCTGACATTTCTGTGGTTATTATTTAATATCTATCCATTTATCATTTTTGGAAATCACACATAATTTCTATCTGCATTAACTTGTGGACAGAAGAGGCAGGGCTAGGTGTTATTTTGTTTGTGATACCAGTGCCAGAGTGAAACATTCTACCATCGCTCCTGCCGGTACTATGTGTCTATGGATTTTATTGTGCATTTTAATCCTTCTGAACATATATTTTTTAAGGGATTGCATGACTAAGATTGTTAATTTCATTCCTTTTGTGGGTCTTCCTTCAGTGTTACTGCTAACTTGTTCCTAAAGTTGTTTGTTTGTATTTGTCAGATAGAGTCTCACAATTTAACTCCCAGTTGTGGAAGTCCTTATGCTCTAGCCTTAATATAACATTTTCAATCAAGTCAGGGTACCATCCACAGACAAAAGGTCAAACAGAATGGACAGTCAGGGAACAGGTGAGTGACATTATGTAATATATATATATTTACATACATACACATATGATGTAGAGAAATAATTAATTGTATGTGAAAATCAGGCTAATGTAAGTTGCCTTCAATTCTGAAATAAACATTTAACCCAAACCAGTTGCCAGTTGAATACACATAGGTTATCTGAAAAACACAATCAAAGAGAAGACAGTTGTCTCAAATGAATAGAGATAATATCATATCTCAAGAAACTTTGATCACGGTCTCAGAGAAGGGGTCAGTTCAATAGAGTTTTTGTTGTATGGTTTTTCCAGATTGAAATCTTTAAATTAAATTACCCTGAGAAATATTTTCCCCAGACCACCACCCCCTGGGGTGAAGGAGATGCTGGTTCTGTACTTTAGTTCAATAATGCTCAGTATCTTCAGGAAAGTAAGTAATTAGCATTTAGCACTTGTATGATATACAGATAAGAGTTCCTTTGAAAGCCTAATCCAAAAAATACGTCTGCAAGTTTGCTAGCTCAGATGCCAGCATATGGGAGGCAAAGTTTCATATGAAATGACTTGTGTCTAATTTTCATATGTCAATATTCTCTATACTCTATAAAGGTACATCCATACATATATTTTATATATATATATATATATATATATATATGTATAGGAGATCTGTGCAAGGTCTAACACCAGCATGAAGTGATATCCACAGATGTGCAATGTATACATATATATAATGATATTAGTTACAACAGAATTCACTAATTATATGTATATAATATGGGAATGACTGGAAAATGTAACAAAATCAAAATATACTAAAAATACTAATTAATATTATACTAAAATTATGAATAATTATTACCAAGTACCCTCATAGAAATATGACTTTAAAAAACATTTTTTAAAGATATAAGTAGAATTGTATGGAAGCATACATCAGATAGGAATATTCATTATTACGTGTATTATATATATATACATTTGAAAGATATCCGAATACCCCCCATGTTTGATATTGAAATACACATGCTCAGTCAAATTAAATAATACCATAACAAATTGACAAAAAATCGTTTATTGAGCTAGAAAATTAAAGTGTGTTAAGGAACACTTTAAAAATATATAAGAAAATATATTTCTGGTAGTATTTTGCAAATAAAACTAAGTTTCAGTTGCCTGGTGTCCCCGATGTCCGATATGAGGCATTGCAGCCAAAAATATTCAATTAGGGAAAATTGAATTACAAAGTGGCAATTCCCAGTAGCCAATGAGAAGCTAAGGATGTACCTGTCAGGGTGCTGGAATCAAACAGATCCATGGAGAACCCTGCAACAGAGATAACATAACCTAGGAAGGTTACTTGAGTCTGATGGAACTCACATTTCTCGAGATTACAAAACAGGCCGTTCTCACGTAGTCTCTGAAGAACGCGTGTAACATCACAACGATGAGCCTCAAGTGTGGGTGAGTGTATGAGGATGTCGTCTAAGTACACCACAACACACTGTTGCAACATATCTCGTAGGACATCATTAATAAATTCCTGAAAAACAGCAGGAGCATTACATAGGCCAAAGGGCATTACAAGATACTCATAATGCCCGCTCCTGGTGTTAAATGCTGTTTTCCATTAGTGGCCCTACTTAATCCTAACGAGATTGTACGCTCTTCTCAAATCAAGTTTAGCAAAGACAGTAGCTCCCTTGAGGAGGTCAAAGAGTTCTGTAATAAGCGGAATAGGGTAAGCATTCTTAATGGTAAGACGATTAAGACCCCTATAATCAATACATGGACTTAACTCGCCATCCTTTTTCTTCACAAAGAAGAAGCCAGCCCCTGCAGGAGAGCAGGATTTGCGGATGATCCCCTGCAACAAAGCATCGGCAACATACTCCTCCATAGCACAATTCTCTGCAACAGACAGAGGGTAATGTCAGGGTGCCAGGAAACGCCTGAGGTAACATCTCAAAGTAAATGCCCACCTGGTTCAAAAACCCTCTGCACTGAATAGGATCACCTCCATATCGCTGAGGTTGAGTTGCAGAACCGGACATGCTTCTGGTAGGCATAGGTGCAGCAGCGGAAACAGGAGCAGCCATAACTTGCGGAACACTTTGGTCCAAATGTGCAGTGCGAGTCAGCAGGGTTTGCAGGGCTAGTGCAAATTGATCCAAGCGGTGATCCTTTACATCCATCCTGGAAATGATGGCAGGTAAAGGTGGATTATTAGCACTATCAGGATTCATGGCCTTTGCGTAATGTCAGGGTGCCAGGAATCAGACTGAGACGAGAAGTGCAAAAATAATCACACCTTTATTAATAGCAAAAAATAATAAAAAGTCCACAAGTCAAATAACAAGCCAGGAAACAAAACCAGAGCTGGTAGTCAGACGAGCCGAGTCAGGAGCCTATGCGAATAGTCAGACGAGCCGGAATCAGGAACAAGGAAAACAGCAGAGCCAGGAACAAGCCAGGGATCAGGAACCAGGAAGGGCGTCAGGCAGCCAGGTAATACACAGGAACTCTCACAAACAGGTCTGAGACAAAGCAAAGGCAAAGCATACTGAACAGAGGTCCTTTAAATAATAAGTGATGACATCACAATTCTGAGACTGCATCCTGTCTCACATGGATGATGCACACCAGTCTGGCCATAAAAGGAAGTGCAGGAATTGAGCAGTATCCCCCACAATGCACCATAGTCAGGAGGAGAGGTGAGTAAAATGGCTGCCAGCAGCACATGGCAAACACAACAGGGAAAAAACCCTGACAGTACCCAGATAATTTTCCATTGGGTGATTTTGAAATGAAGGTGGAATTCGTCACAGACAAAAAAACTATGCAAAGAAGGGAAGAGAAACAAAAAAAACCCACTTTGGTTTGGGGCCTGGTTTGGAAATATCTCTGTGTTTGTGATACCCTGTTTGCAAAAATACCTTCATGTATGACTTTGGAAAACTCTGTTTAAAAAAGCTGAACTCTCTACTTGGTTACTGGTAACGTATTAGCGGTTGTTATATATTTTTAAATCAAAGGTATTCTATAGCTCTAGTAAAATTGTAGCTGTGATATGTAAGTGTAATTTGTAGTTACAGGTAAGTGTTCCATAGGCCTGTGTAGTATATAAATAATCATATCTAGCATCAAGCAATTTACTGTTGAGAGGAAAGGTTTTGTATTCCACATTGATAAAGTAATTGTTATTTACTATGAACTCTCTTATGAATTGCACATAAATTGGCTATTGTGTTGAATTGATAATTGTATAACAATCTCTGGGTTTAAGTTAAGTATATTAGATTATATTGGGTTGAAAATAGTGAATTATATTTCCCTGGAAATTCCATTAGATTGTGGGAGTTAAGCAAAGATTTCATTGTGGGATTTCAACAAAGGTGAGTATAAACGTTGTTAAATTAGCTATATATATTGAATTGGTTAAACTCTTTAGCTGTTTATAAATTGTTCTAGTATAATTCATGTGTGATATTTAATAATCAATTCATTTTAAGTTAAGGTTAATTTATAGAAATATTTAATCTATACATGGGATAATAGACAATATCTATTGAATAGTAATTTAATCTAAATATCTCTATAGTCTGCTTTATGTTCTAAAATTGTATTGATTAATTGATAGATATAACTGGTCATAGGTGATATTCAGTTACTACATAAATATTATCAATGTGTATATAAAAATTAACTGATCAGAATTTAGGAATATTTTATATTGAGATTAAATATTAATTTTTAATAATAATATTGTTGTCAAATTTATAGATTTTTCAATAGTTGTTGGGGTACACTACAGAGATTTAACATCTTACTGGAGTGTATTGACAAAATTCTGCTATTTTAATTGGAGGCATCGCTGACAATAGTTTTATACTGCTATTAATTATTAATATTCGTAATTACAATAGGTAACATGTTGGTGGCAATTGCTGCTGATAAATACACCAACATTACTGGAGGACACTCCTGAGACATAGCAACAGGACTAAACCAATTCTGGAGCTATATCTCTGATGTTTTTTTTTATTTATTTATCTTCATGAGAGATGGCTGTCTTTGCACTTTACTGCTGAATTTGCCTATAATAATTATGTCGACAAGTTCATCAAGATGTCCCCTTCTTTACTACTTATTACCTCCTAATGTTTTCTCAGATCTTCATTTGTCTAAAATTTTAAACTTCTTCCCGAAGAAGCCTTAAAAGTGATGGTTAATTCTCATGTTGCAATCTTCAAGCAAAACTACATAATATTTTTTCTTTCCTCTGTCCCTCTTCATTTTCTCTTATGGTGGGGCTGTGACATAGATAGCAGCCCCCCCCCCCCCCCCACACACACTCTCTACATAGGCTTTCTAAGTGTTTTTAAAGGACTTTACATAAAGAAAGTCATATGACACACACACTGATTGGATGTTCATTGAAATTGTCATTAAAAAAGAAAAGAGTTCATCCCAGTGGGCCGGCATAACATTGTAATATGAGTTTTTAATGGCAAAGATTACATACACGGCATTTGATTATGTAAAGTTTACCATCACTTTAAGCTCAACAACTGCAAATTGTATTGCAGATAAGTCCTCCTCCTCTGTTCCCTCTTACATTTGTGATTTGTCTCTCTTCTGCTTATTTTAAGTTGATTTGTCCCTCTAGGATGTTGGGTCTTCACTTTGTGGTTTATTTTAAGATTAACAAGATTATTAATCCTGTTGATGTGGATCTGCTTTACGTTTATGTAGAACACATTCAAAAATATTAGACAGACACCATCTTTATTAAATTAATTAATTATATAAATCCCTTTCTTTTTGTCCACGAAGATTTCTGAATAAAACTTGTAAAAACCTTCTTGAAAAGCCACTGATATACTTGTTTTTTTGTATATATTGTTTTAATTTTATTTGAAGAAAGGGACATTAAAGTCATTTTTCTTTGTTGTATACAGAAGAGGCCAATACAAAAATATTTTTATTGTAGTAAGGTTTGTGCACTTTTAAAGCAGAGGGAATTATCAGCCAATGAGCAAACAGGTCTTATGGCCCAGTTGTACACAAATAGGCACTTCCTCTTGGCTTTTTTTTTATAAGCAAACAATTATTTTTTTAAATGTTTAAAGGGATACTAAACCCAAATATTTTCTTTAATGATTCAGATAGGGCATGTCATTTTAAGCAACTTTCTAATTTACTCCTATTATCAATTTTTCTTTTTTTATCTTGCTATCTTTATTTGAAAAGCAGGAATGTAAAGCTTAGGAGCTGTCCCATTTTGGTTCAGAACCTGGTTAGCGCTTGCTGATTGGTGGTTAAAATGTACCATACAATATGCAAGCGCTATCCAGGGTGCCAAACCTAAAATGGGCTGACTCTTAAGCTTATATAAGATTTATATATAAGGAAATTTGAGCTTAAATTGTTAGCAGTGTGTGTGTGGTCTGGTTCAGCAAATTTTCCTGTGCCCATGGCAGCACATTATCTAAATTCACTAGTTCGTTGCATTTGACTATACCTACCTTAGCGACTGAATTAACTTTAGAAAGCATATTATATTTTACACTATACTGCCTCATGCTAACCACGCATCACTAAAATATATTAGCGCAGAGCATCAAATTGGCCCTGAGCCTTTTACTGTCACAAGCAAATGGGTCCATATAACAGAACCGGCATGCATGCTTCATACTGTATTCTAAAATGCTTCTGAAGCACAAACACTCTGTTATATCACCAATCAGGTTTATTCCCATGCATTATTTTCTGTTTTAGCTAACCATTATTTTACAATTGAAGCATTTACTTATGACTAAATTGCAGAAAATGCTGAATATATTGTGCCAAAATCCTCATGCCTGAAGTTACAAAATCAAAACATCTAAAAATGTATCAACAAAACAACTGCTGTTGATGCAAAAGAAAAATAGCATAAACACCACTGAAATAAAACCCACAAGCTCTTAAAGATAACCAATCATTTTCATCCTCAAAGCAAGCAAATGTTTTCTTCATATCTGTTAAACTAATGAGAGCTCCTGTTTCCTCAAATGAAATGTGCACAAATATACATTTATACTGTATATGTTGTCCCTCCAAGCTTGCATACTCTCTCCTTAATGATTTATTATAACCCAGAGCTAAAAGCTTCACATTGTATCTTCATGTTTCAAGTCCGTTTCAGTCCCTGTGAAGCTGACACATTCTCTTAGTAGAAAAAACAATCTGAAAACTAATACAACATGAGTGTGTGATGTGCTGGGATATATCACTAGAGTCCTTGTATACTATGTGTTCTTTATGAAAGTTCTGATTTTTCATTTCTATTTATATGAATTCCTTCTTTCATTCTTTCTTTTTTATTTTTTTATTCTTTTTCGCTGCTTCTTTGACCATCCGTTTTTATGGCCAGTCAACCTTGTAATTCTTGATTATCTGTCTTCTTTTTTAGAGAACTGCAATTGCTATTGATAGGCCTGTAATTTCAGAGCCTTTACTTTTGACAGACTGACAGACTGTCAGTCAGAAGTTTCAGTTGCTATTTTGATGGGTCTTTTTATGCATGTGCATTAGCTCATCAATTGCATTTCTTATTTTACTTTCTTTTAATGAACAGCTAACCATTCTAACAAACATGCACCATTTTAATAAAAAGGTTTTTTTTGTTTTTTTTATTGACTGGTACTTTATGACACACATCTTCGTTACTGACAATATTCTCCTCACTCTTTAAAGGGCCATAATACCCAAATGTTTAAACACTTGAAAGTGATGCAGCATAGCTGTAAAAAGCTGACTAGAAAATATCACCTGAACATCTCTATGTAAAAAAGAAAGATATTTTACCTCAAAAGTTCCTCAGTAGCCACCTCCCATTGTAAAGGATTTCTAAGCAGCATTTTAGTGTGTCTGTCCTAGGACAGCTTAGGGGATGAGCCTCGTGAACTCTCATATTATTTCACCAATCAGGTAAAGGAAGCTTACTATGAAATCTCATGAGAGTTAAGTCAAATCTCATGAGATCACAGTAAGCGTTCATGACCTCAGCACTGCTGATGCTGATTGGCTGCTGTTCATTTCTTCATTTTTTTTTTATTTTTACCTGCAGCTGGGAGCAGGTGAAGTATAACTTTTTTACACAGAACTTACTCTGCTGAGCTGAGGAGATTGTGAGGTAAAATATCTTCCTTTTTTACATAGAGATGCTCAGGTGATATTTTCCTGTCAGCTTTTTACAGTTATACTGCATCAGTTTCAAGTGATTTAGTATATGAGTATTATGTCCCTTTAATATGCATTGTTAGTTTTACACTTCATGCTTAACCATTATTTGAAATGCAGAAATTCAGAAGACACAGTAAATCATTGTCTTATGACTGCTGGGACAAATAGGTTGGATCCTATGATTTTCACAGCTTTGAAAACCATGGACAGTCTCCCTGCAGTAAAGACTAATATATTATATGCCCCCTCTGCACAGACTTATCATTATAATTACCCCATTAATCAAGATTACCTAACACAGTCCCCTTCCACATTATACCATCAGTCTAATTCTACTCTACAAGGTCCCCCCATCTTCATACCACACTTTTCAATCAGATATCCCCCAAAATAATCCCCAATGCAAGTAATAAAGTGGGCTTAGAGTGAGGTTACAAAAGCTATCCCACTGCAAATATGATTGATTATTTCTTCAAATAGTAGAGAACCCCAGCTTAGGCCCATATAGTGGCATGGAAGAGAATAAGAACACCTGTATAATATTTGATACTTGAAAGCTTTATTATTATTTTTTGTAGGGCTTAAGTGATACAGGTGGTTTGATATAAGGCACAGGGTTGTAATAGACTAATCAGATAAAGACAATTTAGTTGTTAATTTAGTAATTGGGGGGTTGTATATGATGCAATTAAAAGTAAAGTAAGTTGTTGCAGTTGGGGGTTAATTGGACATAAGGCTGTCGTGGTTCAGAGGTTGTATGGGGAAATTTAGAGGGAACGAGGATATTTTAAAATGGATGATTGTGTTCTAGAAAACTACAAGTTCCACTAAATGCAGTAAAATTGCATAATTAGCAAGTGCATAATTAAAAGACAATGCAATAACACCTACTCTGAATTTCAAATAAGCAGTAGATTTTTTTTCTGGCAAATAAAATTTTGCGGTGCCATGTGACAGACATCAGCCAATCACAGACTAGTATTCATATACCCTGTGATCATGTGCCCATGCTCAGTAGGAGTTTGTTCCCCAGAAAGAGAAAGCGTGTATATAAAAAGACAAATTTTGATTATGGAAATAAAGTGGAAAGAGTCTTAAAACGGCATGCTATTTCTGAATCATAAAAGTTTATTTTGACTTAAGCGTCCCTTTAAGTATAATCGGGTTATTGCAATTGGAAATATATGAGCAATACTGCCATAAATCCTACATATTTGCTTCAGCTTGTGCTGCAGACACAGAATCTAGAACAGCTCACACAAAAAATGCCCCCAAATTACTAGTCCAGCAATGTAAATATACCAGTTTTAGTAGAGAATTCAGATTTTTACTGGATATCAGATCAGCTCCTACACAAAATGAGTATCACTATTGCTGTCACAAGCATTTGTTTTGAATTGAGAAGACAAAGCTCACTAACTACAGCTTATAACCTCATTTGTTTTTCTATTTGTCTAAGGGTACAGTTCAATCATTTTTAAAGTATTTCCAATTTCTGAAAGGCTCCTTTCTTATCAAACATAAGTGATGAAAAATGATGAGAGATACATTAGTTACCGCATTATTATGCTCAGAAATACAATATTTCGTTCAAGTGTTCCTTTAAAGTGAGAAATGCTAAGTATGTGACAATCAAGTGAATTGCATTGACCTGCTCAAGATTTTGAGTGAAGATTCTTTAATGTAGAGTAACAAAAGACAAAAGCTGTGCAATCCCTGGAATATCTGGTCACTGATTAGAAAGGATATTATTCTCATCTGTTCTCAAGCACTGTTAGAAAATGTATAGATGTGAAGATAAAGGTGTAATGCTGTGTCATTTATAGGGGACATGCTATAGCCGCATAGTGAATATTTATTATATTGAAAGTTTAAAACTGCATGAGGAACCCCATAATCCAGAGCTTCTACCATTTACAAATTGGTGCAGGGATTTTTCCTTCTTATGAGTTGCTTCTCTTGACTGATAAGAGTGGTGACAATAATATTTAAGAATGCAATCAAATAGTTTTTTTGTTTTTGAGAATCAATCCAATTATTTAGTAGCTAATAATAAGTAAAACATATATATAAACTGAAATAATAAGTTCATATAGGGGCATATTTATCAAGCTCTGTGTTTCTGGCGAGACTCCAGGCTCGCCAGAAACACAAGTTATGAAGCAGCGGTCTAAAGACCGCTGGTCCATAACCTGTCCACCTGCTCTGAGGAGGCGGACAGCGATTGCCAGAAATCAACCTGATCGATTACGATCAGGATGATTGACAGCCTTTGCTAGTGGCCGATAGGCCGCAAATCTGCTGGGGGCGGCGTTGCACCAGCAGTTCCACTGATCGGATCATGTCGGACAGACATTTGATAAATAGGCCCCATAGTATACATATGCCATTATACATTTATTTTCTTTAACCTTGTTTTACATATTAAAACCTTTAGTCATGTCCAGGGTTGCCACCTTTTACTCAAAAATATACTGGCCATAGGTGAGGGCGGAGCCACAAAAGGGAGGGGTCACGAAAGTGCGGATTCAAAAATGGGCGGAGCCACAAAGAGAAACTGTAACAAAAAAAAATCTCGTTGTGAAAAGATTTGAAATAAATGATTTTTAAAACACAATGATTTTTACCAAACACAACCATGAAGAAAATGCGTGTTTAATGCTCAGACAGTGTGACACATTATTCAGAGTCTTCTCCAAGATACCCACTATAACTTTATGAGGAGTAGTTGGACATGAAATATACATATTAGCACACACCTCACAATATTAAATGATCATGTCTGAAGAGTTATTTTGTAATAGACTCCATTAGAGATTCTAATTCTAATATGGAAAACTTTCTTACAACTGCAAACAGCTGTTATTTATTTAAAATGTTATAATTTAATCACAGTTTGTACTATTGTCCTTAATTGGTGCCCCCACCCCCCACTGTTTTCTCTGCCTTTATTATCAGTAATCGTATTAAATGCAACTGAAACCCCACCAGGAACACACTAACCCCTGTTGCTGGGGTTCATTTGCTCCAACTCTTGTTTTATCTTGTCCTGCTATTGTCAGCTGTTTTCCCAGAAATACTGGAGGGTTAGAGGGTGATGGTGGATAGGAGTAGGTGGCCGTATGATTAGGTAAGACCCCTGGCCCAGCAGTTCATCTTACTTATTTGCCCTATTAAAGACAATAATACAAACAGTGATTAAATTATGAAATTTGAAATAAATAACAACTGTGTGAAGTTGTAAGAAGAACGTTTTCCATATTCCAGTCAGTAGTCAAGAGTTTTATGGGCATAAAGCTTTTAACTTTAAAAGGGCCTTTTGCGGGGCATTGTCCCAAAGTAATCAGCTCTTTTACCTGTAAAAAAAAAAATACAATACCACCCCAACATTAAAACCCACCACCCACACACCCAACCCTACTCTAATACCCACCCAATCCCCCCTTAATAAAACCTAACACTACCCCCTTGAAGATCACGCTACCTTGAGACGTCTTCACCCAGCCGGGCACAAGTGGACCTCCAGAGGGGCAGAAGTCTTCATTCAGACGGCATCTTCTATCTTCATCCATCTGGAGCGGAGCGGATCCATCTTCAATCCAGCCGACGCGGAGCATCCTCTTCAAACAAAGTCCAAGCAAAGAATGAAGGTTACTTTAAATGACATCATCCAAGATGGCGTTCCTTTGAATTCCGATTGGCTGAAAAAAACCCTGTAATACCAGCATTGTCTTAAGTGAGCGGTGAGAAAAAAAGGCTCGTTAGCTACGCACCCCTGTTACCGCAAAACTCGGAATCTCGGTGATAGTGAATATTAAGCACAAATTAGCTAAATTATGTACTGTACATTGCAACCAGTGTTTTATACATTTATAAAGTAAATTAATTAAAGTATAAAGATATTACAAATTTATTTTGACTGAACAGTTAAAGGGACAGTCTTGTCCAAATTAAACTTTTATGATTCAGATAGAGAATATAATTTTAAACAATTTTCCAATTTACTTTTATCACCAATTTTGCTTTGTTCTATTGGTATTCTTAGTTGAAAGCTAAACCTAAGAGGGTCATATGCTAATTTCTATGCCCTTGAAGGCCGTCTTTTCTCTCAGGGCATTTTTAAAGTTTTTCACTACTAGAGGGTGTTAGTTCATGTGTGCCATATAGATAACACTGTGCTCATGCACGTGGAGTTCCAGTGAGCCAGCTCTGATTGGCTAAAATGGATGACTGTCCATATGGATCTTGAAGGCCCATGTTTCTGGCGAGCCTTAAAGACCGCTGCTCCATAACATGTCTGCCTGCTCTGAAGCGGCGGACAGAAATCAACCCGATCGAATACGATTGGGTTGATTGACACCCCCTGATAGTGGCCAATTGGCCGCAAATCTGCAGAGGGCGGCATTGCACCAGCAGTTCACCGAATGTGCCAGTAAAATACGCGCATACGCTCTCGGCATTTATCATCGCACCAGCAGTTCTGGTTAACTGCTGGTGCAATACTGCCCCTTGCAGATTTGCGGACAATCGGCCACTAGCAGGGGGTGTCAATCAACCTGATCGTATTAGATTTCTGTCCGCCACCTCATAGCAGACGGACAGGTTATGGAGCAGCGGTCTTTAGACTTTAGCCTGAAGGCTCACCGGAAACACGGGGCATCAAGCACCATATGGAGCTTAATAAATATGCCCCTTTGTTTCTCATTGGCATCTGGTGATTGTAGCATTCAAGGTGTTAATATGAGAGATCAGTAATTTAAATAGGAAAGCAACATGGCTTTAGATGTACATGAGGGCTGCACACACTCCAACCAGCATGAAAAATAACAGGTAACGTGTGATCGCTCTAACTGTAGGCTTATTTAGTTTAGAAGAAATTTTAGATGTTTTTTTTATTTAGTTGTTAATCCGGTGCTTACAGACCTTCAATTCTACCAGCCTACATGGTGACCATATTTTTAAAGAGGCAATGCATGGGCTAAAAAAAAACAGTGGTTTAAAATTATTGCAGAAAAAAAACGCTCAAAAGCTTTTCTTTAACCCCTGGAAAAAATCCCCTGACTGGAACATTCCACTAGCCCACATTTTTTGAGGAATGTAAACACTTTGAAATTACAATACAACATTTTAAATGAAGTCTAGTAAAAGCAATAAACTTTCATTATTTTGCACCCTTTTCTGCAATTAGACTTTGAAAACAAAGTTTTTTTTTATTCCAAGAATTGGAAGTGAACATGCACTTTCTGTTTCCAGTTTGCTTCAGTAAAGGTTATTCCTCCTGGCTGTGGGTCCTGCTTTGGCCTGTGGTTGGGTCCTGCTGGCTATGGGTCCGGCTGTGATCTGTGGTGGGTTCTGCTGGCTATGGGTCCTGCTGTGGTCTGTGGTGGGTTCTGCTGACTATGGGCCCTCCAGTGGGTCATGCTGTGGCCTGTGGTGGGTCCTTTTGGCTGTGGGTCCTTCTGGATTTGGGTCCTGCTGGTTGTGGCCTGCGGTGGGTCCTGCTTGCTTTGGGTCCTGTGGCTGTGAGCTAATTTGTTGGTGCAATGGGCCACTTGACTAGATTTGCCCCACAGACTTAAAGGGACACTGAATCCAAAAATGTTCTTTTGTGATTCAGATAGAGCATGACATTTTAAGCAACTTTCTAATTTACTCCTATTATCAAATTGTCTTCATTCTCTTAGTATCTTTATTTGAAATGCAAGAATGTAGGTTTATATGCCGGCCCATTTTTTGTGAACAACCAGGGTTGTCCTTGCTGATTGGTGGACAAATTCATCCACCAATAAAAATGTTCTGTCCTGTGTCTGAACCAAAAAAAAAAGCATAGATGCCTTCTTTTTCAAATAAAGATAGCAAGAGAACGAAGAAAAATTGATAATAGGAGTAAATTAGAAAGTTGCTTAAAATTGCATGCTCTGTCTGAATCACGACAGAAAAAAAATTGGGTTCAGTGTACATATGTATGCATATGTATGTTAAAGTGCTTTGCTGCCCTTCTTTGTCAAACACCTTATAGCATAAATCTTTGAGCCCTTAAAACTTTTTTTTATTAATTTATTTAAAATTATTTTTACTTTTACATGTATTTATGTTGTGTTTAACAACTTTAATCCGACGAGTGTATCAACTTGTAATACGTGCACTATTTCCGACATGCGCAAAAAGCCAGAAAAAGACGATATTGCTTGCTTGAAACAGTTAGTGCTCCACTCGTAATCTAGCCCAGAATCAGATGAAAGCAATATTTTCAATAATGCAATTACAAAAGTGGTACTTAAACTCAAATACTTTACGCAAACACAACATACATTTATTTTATTTTAGAATAGAACTTCAAATGACAAAAACAATCAAAATACTTTTTGTGATATAACAAAATTATGTTTGCAGGGCCCAAATGCTTTCATCTTATTATACTGTTTATTGAAGTGAAATAACATAATGTTTTATTCAGAACACTTCAATAACTCTCTATGGAGTACAGTAGCTCCGAAGTGTAGTACTGAAGTGTTTAATTGCACACATTTTTATCTGTTTGTCTTAATTTTAAAGTTATGTAATTATCAGATCTTCAATGTGGTCAGTTTAAATGCGTAAACAAAGCAAGTGTTTTAAAAAACCATCACCTAGATTACGAGTTGTGCGTTCGTGTTTTAACACTGAAAAAAATGGCCATTTAAGCTTTAAAACAGCAAAGCAGCCATTACAAGTCTTGTTGGTTAGCCTGTAACGCAACGTCAGTCCAGCACTCGTAAAAATTGCGTTTTTTCATGGGACTTCCATAGCACTGCCATTACGAGTTTTGTGGTGAGGCTAAAAGCTTGTGTTACACCCTATAACGACAAGATATGCACCGCCATCTGAGAGCAGTAGTTATGAGTTTTACGCAACAAAACTGTTACATAAAACTCATAACTAAACTGTTACAAAGTACACCAACACCCATAAACTACCTATTAACCCCTAAACCGAGGCCCTTCTGCATCACAAACACTATTTTAAACTTATTAAACCCTAATCTGCCGCCCCGACATCGCCGCCACTAATAAAATGTATTAACCCCTATTCCGCCTCTCCCCGACATCGTCACCACTGTAATAAAGTTATTAATCCCTAAACCGCTGCCCTCCTGCATCGTAAACACTATTTAAATATTATTAACCCCTTATCTGCCATCCGCCCTCATTGCCCCCCTATTCTAAAGTTATTAACCCCTATTACGCCGCTCCCGACACCGCCGCCACTATAATAAACCTATTAACCCCGCCCTAAACCACAAGCCCCCACAACAATATATACTAAATTAAACTATTAACCCCTAAACCGAAAGCCCCCCACATCGCAATAAGTTTAAACTAGTAACTCCTAAACCTAATGCCCCCCTAAGTTTATAATAAAATGACAATTTCCCTATCTAAATTTAAAACTTACCTGTCAAATTAAAAAAACTAAGTTTAAACTAACAATTAAACTAATATAACTATTAAACTAAAATGAAACTAACTAATTAAAGATAACTAAAATACATATTAAAAAAATCCTAACACTACTATAAAAATTACAAAGTATCTAATTACAAAAAATAAAAAAACATAATTTATGTAAGAACTTACCTGATAAATTCATTTCTTTCATATTAGCAAGAGTCCATGAGCTAGTGACGTATGGGATATACATTCCTACCAGGAGGGGCAAAGTTTCCCAAACCTCAAAATGCCTATAAATACACCCCTCACCACACCCACAAATCAGTTTAATGAATAGCCAAGAAGTGGGGTGATAAGAAAAAAGTGCGAAAGCATAAAAAATAAGGAATTGGAATAATTGTGCTTTATACAAAAAAAAAAAAAAAATCATAACCACCACAAAAAAGGGTGGGCCTCATGGACTCTTGCTAATATGAAAGAAATGAATTTATCAGGTAAGTTCTTACATAAATTATGTTTTCTTTCATGTAATTAGCAAGAGTGCATGAGCTAGTGACGTATGGGATAATGACTACCCAAGATGTGGATCTTTCCACGCAAGAGTCACTAGAGAGGGAGGGATAAAAATAAAGACAGCCAATTCCGCTGAAAAATAATCCACACCCAAAATAAAGTTTAAATTATAAGCAGAAGATTCAAACTGAAACAGCTGCCTGAAGTACTTTTCTACCAAAAACAGCTTCAGAAGAAGAAAACACATCAAAATGGTAGAATTTAGTAAAAGTATGCAAAGAAGACCAAGTTGCTGCTTTGCAAATTTGATCAACCGAAGCTTCATTCCTAAACGCCCAGGAAGTAGAAACTGACCTAGTAGAATGAGCTGTAATCCTTTGAGGCGGCGTTTTACCCGACTCGACATAAGCATGATGAATTAAAGATTTCAACCAAGATGCCAAGGAAATGGCAGAGGCCTTCTGACCTTTCCTAGAACCGGAAAAGATAACAAATAGACTAGAAGTCTTTCGGAAATTCTTAGTAGCTTCAACATAATATTTCAAAGCTCTAACAACATCCAAAGAATGCAATGATCTCTCCTTAGAATTCTTAGGATTAGGACACAATGAAGGAACCACAATTTCTCTACTAATGTTGTTAGAATTCACAACCTTAGGTAAAAATTTAAAAGAAGTTCGCATCACCGCCTTATCCTGATGAAAAATCAGAAAAGGAGACTCACAAGAAAGAGCAGATAATTCAGAAACTCGTCTGGCAGAAGAGATAGCCAAAAGGAACAAAACTTTCCAAGAAAGTAATTTGATGTCCAACGAATGCATAGGTTCAAACGGAGGAGCTTGAAGAGCCCCCAGAACCAAATTCAAACTCCAAGGAGGAGAAATTGACTTAATGACAGGTTTTATACGAACCAAAGCTTGTACAAAACAATGAATATCAGGAAGATTAGCAATCTTTCTGTGAAAAAGAACAGAAAGAGCAGAGATTTGTCCTTTCATGGAACTTGCAGACAAACCTTTATCCAAACCATCCTGAAGAAATTGTAAAATTCTCGGAATTCTAAAAGAATGCCAGGAAAAATGATGAGAAAGACACCAAGAAATATGTCTTCCAGACTCTATAATATATCTCCCTAGATACAGATTTACGAGCCTGTAACATAGTATTAATCACAGAGTCAGAGAAACCTCTTTGACTAAGAATCAAGCGTTCAATCTCCATACCTTTAAATTTAAGGATTTGAGATCCTGATGGAAAAAAGGACCTTGCGACAAAAGGTCTGGTCTTAACGGAAGAGTCCACGGTTGGCAAGAGGCCATCCGGACAAGATCCGCATACCAAAACCTGTGAGGCCATGCTGGAGCTACCAGCAGAACAAACGAGCATTCCTTCAGAATCTTGGAGATTACTCTTGGAAGAAGAACTAGAGGCAGAAAGATATAGGCAGGATGATACTTCCAAGGAAGTGACAATGCATCCACTGCTTCCGCTTGAGGATCCCTGAATCTGGACAGATACCTGGGAAGTTTCTTGTTTAGATGAGAGGCCATCAGATCTATTTCTGGAAGTCCCCACATTTGAACAATCTGAAGAAATACCTCTGGGTGAAGAGACCATTCGCCCGGATGTAACGTTTGGCGGCTGAGATAATCCACTTCCCAATTGTCTATACCTGGGATATGAACCGCAGAAACTAGACAGGAGCTGGATTCCGCCCATACCAGAATTCGAGATACTTCCTTCATAGCTAGAGGACTGTGAGTCCCTCCTTGATGATTGATGTATGCCACAGTTGTGACATTGTCTGTCTGAAAACAAATGAACGATTCTCTCTTTAGAAGAGGCCATGACTGAAGAGCTCTGAAAATTGCACGGAGTTCCAAAATATTGATCGGTAATCTCACCTCCTGAGATTCCCAAACCCCTTGTGCTGTCAGAGACCCCCAAACAGCTCCCCAACCTGTCAGACTTGCATCTGTTGAAAATACAGTCCAGGTCGGAAGAGCAAAAGAAGCCCCCTGAACTAAACGATGGTGATCTGTCCACCACATCAGAGAGTGTCGTACAATCTGTGTTAAAGATATTAATTGAGATATCTTTGTGTAATCCCTGCACCACTGGTTCAGCATACAGAGCTGAAGAGGTCGCATGTGAAAACGAGCAAAGGGGATCGCGTCCGATGCTGCAGTCATAAGACCTAGAATTTCCATGCATAAAGCTACCGAAGGGAATGATTGTGACTGAAGGTTTCGACAAGCTGATATCAACTTTAGACATCTCTTGTCTGTCAAAGACAGAGTCATGGACACTGAATCTATCTGAAAACCTAAAAAGGTTACCCTTGTCTGAGGAATCAATGAACTTTTTGGTAAATTTATCCTCCAACCATGATCTTGAAGAAACAACACAAGTCGATTCGTATGAGATTCTGCTAAATGTGAAGACTGAGCAAGTACCAAGATATCGTCCAAATAAGGAAATACCACAATACCCTGTTCTCTGATTACAGACAGAAGGGCACGAGAACCTTTGTAAAAATTATTGGAGCTGTAGCTAGGCCAAACGGTAGAGCCACAAACTGGTAATGCTTGTCTAGGAAAGAGAATCTCAGAAACTGATAGTGATCTGGATGAATCGGAATATGCAGATATGCATCCTGTAAATCTATTGTGGACATATAATGCTCTTGCTGAACAAAAGGCAGGATAGTCCTTACAGTTATCATTTTGAATGTTGGTATCCTTACATAACGATTCAATATTTTTAGATCCAGAACTGGTCTGAAGGAATTCTCCTTCTTTGGTACAATGAAGAGATTTGAATAAAACCCCAGCCCCTGTTCCAGAACTGGAACTGGTATAATTACTCCAGCCAACTCTAGATCTGAAACACATTTCAGAAATGCTTGAGCCTTCACTAGGTTTACTGGGACACGGGAAAGAAAAAATCTCTTTGCAGGAGGCCTTATCTTGAAGCCAATTCTGTACCCTTTTGAAACAATGTTCTGAATCCAGAGATTGTGAACGGAATTGAACCAAATTTCTTTGAAAAAACGTAATCTGCCCCCTACCAGCTGAGCTGGAATGAGGGCCGCACCTTCATGTGGACTTGGGAGCTGGCTTTGGTTTTCTAAAAGGCTTGGATTTATTCCAGACTGGAGATGGTTTCCAAACTGATACCGCTCCTGAGGATGAAGGATCAGGCTTTTGTTCCTTGTTGTGACGAAAGGAACGAAAACGATTATTAGACCTAAATTTACCTTTAGACTTTTTATCCTGTGGTAAAAAAGTTCCTTTCCCTCCAGTAACAGTTGAGATAATAGAATCCAACTGAGAACCAAATAATTTATTACCCTGGAAAGAAAGGGAAAGCAGAGT
Source organism: Bombina bombina (assembly GCF_027579735.1). Classification (NCBI taxonomy): domain Eukaryota; kingdom Metazoa; phylum Chordata; class Amphibia; order Anura; family Bombinatoridae; genus Bombina; species Bombina bombina. Next base: position 280,998,606 of record NC_069499.1, read on the forward strand.
AGACTTAGAAGACATATCAGCATTCCAAGTTTTAAGCCACAAAGCTCTTCTAGCTAAAATAGCTAGAGACATATACCTGACATCAACTCTAATGATATCAAAGATGGCATCACAAATAAAATTATTAGCATGTTGTAGAAGAAGAATAATGCTATGAGAATTATGATCTGTTACTTGTTGCGCTAAAGCTTCTAACCAAAAAGTTGAAGCTGCAGCAACATCCGCTAAAGATATAGCAGGTCTAAGAAGATTACCTGAACACAAGTAAGCTTTTCTTAGAAAGGATTCAATTTTCCTATCTAAAGGATCCTTAAAGGAAGTACCATCTGCCGTAGGAATAGTAGTACGCTTAGCAAGAGTAGAGACAGCCCCATCAACCTTAGGGATTTTGTCCCAAAATTCTAATCTGTCAGATGGCACAGGATATAATTGCTTAAAACGTTTAGAAGGAGTAAAAGAATTACCCAAATTATTCCATTCCCTGGAAATTACTTCAGAAATAGCACCAGGGACAGGAAAAACTTCTGGAATAACTACAGGAGATTTAAAAACCTTATCTAAACGTTTAGATTTAGTATCAAGAGGACTAGAATCCTCAATTTCTAATGCAATTAGGACTTCTTTAAGTAAAGAACGAATAAATTCCATTTTAAATAAATATGAAGATTTATCAGCATCAACCTCTGAGACAGAATCCTCTGAATCAGAAGAACCAATATCAGTATCAGAATGATGATGTTCATTTAAAAATTCATCTGAAAAATGAGAAGTTTTAAAAGACTTTTTACGTTTACTAGAAGGAGGAATAACAGACATAGCCTTCTTAATGGATTTAGAAACAAAATCTCTTATGTTATCAGGAACACTCTGAGTATTAGATGTTGACAGAACAGCAACAGGTAATGTAACAGTACTAAAGGAAATATTATCTGCATTAGCAAGTTTGTCATGACAAACAGTACAAACAACAGCTGGAGGAACAGATACCAAAAGTTTACAGCAGATACACTTAGCTTTGGTAGCTCCAGCACCAGGCAGGGATTTTCCAGAAGTATCTTCTGACTCAGCTTCAACGTGGGACATCTTGCAATATGTAATAGAAAAAACAACATATAAAGCAAAATTGATCAAATTCCTTAAATGACAGTTTCAGGAATGGGAAAAAATGACAGTGAACAAGCTTCTAGCAACCAGAAGCACAAAATAATGAGACTTAAATAATGTGGAGACAATAGTGACAACCAGATTTTTTTAGCGCCAAAAAAAGACGCCCACATTATTTGGCGCCTAAATGCTTTTGGCGCCAAAATGACGCCACATCCGGAACGCCGACACCTTTGGCGCAGAAAAAAGTCAAAAATGACGCAACTTCCGGCGACACGTATGACGCCGGAAACAGAAAAAGATTTTGCGCCAAAAAAGTCTGCGCCAAGAATGATGCAATAAAATGAAGCATTTTCAACCCCCGCAAGCCTAACAGCCCACAGGGAAAAGTCAAATTTTAAGGTAAGAAAAAATGATTTATTCATATGCATTATCCCAAATATGAAACTGACTGTCTGAAATAAGGAACGTTGAACATCCTGAGTCAAGGCAAATAAATGTTTGAATACATATATTTAGAACTTTATATAAAAGTGCCCAACCATAGCTTAGAGTGTCACAGAAAATAAGACTTACTTACCCCAGGACACTCATCTACATGTAGTAGAAAGCCAAACCAGTACTGAAACGAGAATCAGTAGAGGAAATGGTATATAAAAGAGTATATCGTCGATCTGAAAAGGGAGGTAAGAGATGAATCTCTACGACCGATAACAGAGAACCTATGAAATAGACCCCGTAGAAGGAGATCACTGCATTCAAATAGGCAATACTCTCCTCACATCCCTCTGACATTCACTGCACGCTGAGAGGAAAACCGGGCTCCAACCTGCTGCGGAGCGCATATCAACGTAGAATCTAGCACAAACTTACTTCACCACCTCCATAGGAGGCAAAGTTTGTAAAACTGATTTGTGGGTGTGGTGAGGGGTGTATTTATAGGCATTTTGAGGTTTGGGAAACTTTGCCCCTCCTGGTAGGAATGTATATCCCATACGTCACTAGCTCATGGACTCTTGCTAATTACATGAAAGAAATACTAAATTACAAAAAATAACAAACTCTAAATTACGAAAAATAACAAACAAAATTATCAAAAATAAAACAGAATTACACCTAATCTAATAGCCCTATAAAAATAAAAAAGCCCACCCAAAATAAAAAAAACCCTAGCCTACAATAAACTTCCAATAGCCCTTAAAACAGTCTTTTGTAGGGCATTGCCCTAAGTTAAACAGCTCTTTAACCTGTAAAATAAAACACAAACACCCCCCAACAGTAAAACCCACCACTCAACCAACCCCCTAAAATAATAAACCTAACTCTAACAAAAACCTAAGCTACCCATTGCCCTGAAAAGGGCATTTGTATGGGCATTGCCTTTAAAAGGGCATTTAGCTCTTTTGCATTGCCCTGAAAAGAGCATTTAGCTCTTTTAAGAAAAGCCCAAACCCTAAACTAAACTAAAAAAAAACACCCAAAAAAAAAATCCTAACACTACCCCCGAAGATCCACTTACAGTTTCTGAAGTCCTGACATCCAAGCGGAGAGAAGTCTTCATTCAGGCTGCATCTTCTATCTTCATCCAGGTGGCATCTTCTATCTTCAGCCCGGCTGCATCTTCTATCTTAATCACGGTGGCGTGGAGCGGGTCCATCCTGAAACATCCGGCATGGAGCATCCTCTTCATACGGTTGTCGCCGTATATTGAATCTTTAACGCAAGGGAGCCTTTTCAAAATGGCGTCCCTTGCATTCCTATTGGCTGATTTGATTTTGGAAATTCAAATCAGCTAAAAGGATGAGAGCTACTGAAATCCTATTGGCTGTTCAAATCAGCCAATAGGATGAGAGCTAATGTAATTATATTGGCTGATCTGAACAGCCAATAGAATTTTAGAAGCTCTTATCCTATTTGCTGATTTGAATTTCCAAAATCAAATCAGCCAATAGGAATGCAAGGGATGCCATTTTGAAAAGGCTCCCTTGCATTGAAGATTCAGTATACGGCGGCGACCGTATAAAGAGGTTTCTCTGCGCCAGATGTCTTCAGGATGGACACGTTCTGCGCCGCCGGGATGAAGCTAGAAGATGTTGCCAGGATGAAGATAGAAGATGCCGCCTGGATGAAGATGGAGCCGCCTGGATGAAGATCCTTCAAGCGGGACTTCAGCAACTGTGAGTACCTAAAGAGGGGTTAGTGTTAGGTTTTTTTAAGGTTTTGGGGTGGGTTTTATTTTTAGATTAGGGTTTGGGCATATCTTAAAAGAGCTAAATGCCCTTTTAAGGGCAAGAAAAAGAGCTAAATGCCCTTTTAAGGGCAATGCCCATACAAATGCCCTTTTCAAGGCAATGGGTAGATTAGATTTTTTAGATAGCTTCTTTTATTTTGTGGGTTTGGGGGGGGTGGGGGTTTATAATTTTAGTGGGTCTTTGTATTTTTGTTTTGAAAAAGAGCTGATTTCTTTAGGGCAATGCCCTACAAAATACCCTTTTAAGGGCTATTGGTAGTTTATTATAGATTAGGGTTTTTTGCGGGTGTTTTTTTTTTTTTTTAAATGGGTATAAGAATAATTTTTTATTATTTTTGATAATTTGTTTGTTATTTTGTGTAATGTTTTTTTTTTCTTTTCGTTTTGGGGTGTGTGTTTTTTTCAGAATAGACATTTTTGTATTTTTAATGGGCAGCAAAAGAGCTGAATGCCCCTTTAAGGACAATGCCCATACAGGTTTTACTTTATTTTTATTTTGTGGGTTTGTGGGGTGGGGGTTTGTATACTGTTAGGCGGTGTTTGTTTTTATTTTGTAGAAAAAGAGCTGATTTCTTTAGGGCAATGCCCTACAAAAGGCCCTTTTAAGGGCCCTTGGTAGTTTATTATAGATTGGGATTTTTTATTTTTTTATAGGGTATTAGAATAGGAATAATTTTTATTGTTTTGGATAATTTCGTTTTTTATTTTTTGTAATGTTAGGTTCTAGTGTAAGGCAGCTTAGGTTTTATTTCACATGTAAGTTTGTATTTATATTAACTAGGTAGTTAGTAAATAGTTAATAACTATTTACTAACTAGTCTACCTAGTTAAAATAAATACAAACTTACCTGTGAAATAAAAATAAAACCTAAGCTAGCTACAATATCACTATTAGGTTTTATTTCACAGGTAAGTTTGTATTTAGTTTTATTATTTTATTTTTTAGTTAATAATTGTAATAAGTTTAATGTAGCTTCATTTTAATTATGATAAGTTAGGGGGTGTTTAGGGTTACGGTTAGGGTTGGGTTTAGGGTTACTGTTAGGGTTTAGGGGTTAATATAGTTAATATAGTTTAATTTTGGATGTTGCGATGTGGGGGGCTGGAGGTTTAGGGGTTAATATGTTTATTTAGTGGTAGTGATGTGGGAGACCAGAAGTTTAGGGGTTAATAACTTTATTTACTTGCAACGATATCAGGGAGCGGCCTAATAGGGGTTAATTTATTATAGCGTGGGCGATGTTGGGGTGCAGGGGAATAGGGGTTAATAACTTTAGTATAGTGGTGGCGATATCGGGAGCATCAGATTAGGAGTTAATAGATTTATTTCAGTGGTGGCGATATCGGGAGCGGCATATTAGGAGTTAATAGATTTATTTAGGTGTTGTGATGTTGTGATGTTGGGGGCTGCAGATTAGGGGTGTTTAGATGTGGGGTTTATGTTAGGGTGTTTTTTTCTTCCTCATAGACATCAATGGGGTTGCGTTACGGAGATTTTTCATTCCGCGCTTCAGGTGTTTATATCTATGGGGAAAGCGTGCATGAGCACGTCAAAACAGCGTTTGTATTTTGTGCAGTATTGAGCTCAATGCAACCATATTGCATGCACAAGCAGGTTGTTTGAAAACTTGTAATGGCAGCGCAATGTTGCGTTCGTTTCGCACACCGTTGTGCCCATAACTTGTAATATACCTGCATGTTTGGTGAAACTTGGGGAGCACAGATTAAATTCTATTCAAGCAATGCAGGACAGCTTATAATGCAGATTCCACTTTTTGTAAAAAACAAACAAACTAAAAACGAATTGGTAGCTTTTCTTATTTGATGTGAAGAATACAGGAAGGAATGCCAAGAAAAAAAAAATTAGCAGGCTACAGTTGCAAGAAAAAGTATATGAACCCTTTGGAATGATATGGATTTCTGCACAAATTGGTCATAAAATGTGATCTGATCATCATCTAAGTCACAACAATAGACAATCACAGTCTGCTTAAACTAATAACACACAAAGAATGAAATGTTGCCATGTTTTTATTGAACACACCATGTAAACATTCACAGTGCAGGTGGAAAAAGTATGTGTACCCTTGGATTTAATAACTGGTTGAACCTCCTTTGGCAGCAATAACTTCAACCAAACGTTTCCTGTAGTTGCAGATCAGACGTGCACAACGATCAGGAGTAATTCTTGACCATTCCTCTTTACAGAACTGTTTCAGTTCAGTAATATTCTTGGGATGTCTAGTGTGAATCACTTTCTTGAGGTTATGCCACAGCATCTCAATCGGGTTGAGGTCAGGACTCTGACTGGGCCACTTCAGAAGGCGTATTTTCTTCTGTTTAAGCCATTCTGTTGTTGATTTACTTCTATGCTTTGGGTCATTGTCCTTTTGCAACACCCATCTTCTGTTGAGCTTCATCTGGTAGACAGATGGCCTTAAGTTCTCCTGCAAAATGTCTTGATAAACTTGGGAATTCATTTTTCCTTCGATGATAGCAATCCGTCCAGGCCCTGACGCAGCAAAGCAGCCCCAAACCATGATTCCCCCACCACCATACTTCACAGTTGGGATGAGGTTTTGATGTTGGTGTGCTGTGCCTCTTTTTCACCACACTAGATTTAGAGTTTGGCATTAGCCGTCAAAAGCAGCGTTAAGGGGTCCTAACGCTGCTTTTTACAGCCCACTGGTATTTAGTCAGCCAGGAAAGGAAAAAGCTCATAACTACTGTGCTGCAAAGTGCACTAACAACCATAAACTACCTATGTACCCCTAAACCGAGCCACCCCCACATCGCCAACCCTCTAATAAAATGTTTTAACCCCTAATCTGCCGACCTGACACCGCCGCCACCTACATTATAGCTATGAACCCCTAATCTGCTGCCCCTAACATTGCCGACACCTATATTATATTTATTACCCCCTAATCTGCCCCCCCCAACGTCGCCGCTACCTTACCTACACTTATTAACCTCTAATCTGCCGACCGGACCTCTCCGCCACTATAATAAATGTATTAAACCCTAAACCGCCGCACTCCCGCCTCGCAAACACTATAATAAATGTTATTAACCCCTAATCTGCCCTCCCTAACATTGCCAACACCTACCTACAATTATTAACCCCTAATCTCCCGCCCGCAACGTCGCTGCTACTATAATAAAGTTATTAACCCCTACACCGAAGTCTAACCCTAACACCCCCTAACTTAAATATAATTTAAATTAAACGAAATAATATTCCTATAATTAAATAAATTATTCCTATTTAAAACTAAATACTTACCTATAAAATAAACCCTAATATAGCTACAATATAACTAATAATTACATTGCAGCTATTTTAGGATTTAAGGTAGGAAAAATCTGATTGTCTGATCCAATCAGCCAATCAGATTGAAGTTCAATCCGATTGGCTGATGCAATCAATCGTATTGAGCTTGCATTCTATTGGCTGATTGGAACAGCCAATAGAATGCAAGCTCAATCCGATTGGCTGATTGGATCAGCCAATCGGATTGAACTTCAGTCTGATTGGCTGATTGGATCAGCCAATCAGATTTTTCCTACCTTAATTCCGATTGGCTGATAGAATCCTATCAGCCAATCGGAATTGAAGGGACGCCATCTTGGATGACGTCCCTTAAAGGAACCTTCCTTCGTCGTTCAGTTGTCGGTTGAAGAGGATGGCTCTGCGTTGGCTCCTTTGAAGATGGCTCCACTCCTCTCCGGATGGATGAAGATTGAAGACACTACCTGGATGAAGACTCCTACCGGATGAAGGACCTCCTCTGCGCACCTTGGATGAAGATTTCTGCCCGGTTGGGTGAAGACAACTCAAGGTAGGGAGATCTTCAGGGGGTTAGCGTTAGGTTTTTTTTAAGGGGGGTTTGGGTGGGTTAGAGTAGGGATATGTGGGTGGTGGGTTTTAATGTTGGGGGGGGGTTGTATTTTTTTTTACAGGTAAAAGAGCTGATTACTTTGGGGCAATGCCCCGCAAAAAGCCCTTTTAAGGGCTGGTAAAAGAGCTGATTACTTTTGTAATTTATAATAGGGTAGGGCATTTTTTTATTTTGGGGTGATTTTTTATTTTATTAGGGGGCTTAGATTAGGTGTAAATAGTTTAAACTTCTTGTAATTTTTTTTTATTTTTTGTAATTTAGTGTTTTGTTTTTTTTGCATTATAGAATAGTTTATTTAATTGTATTTTAGTTTAGCTAATTGTAGTTAATTTATTTAATTAATTTAATGATAGTGTAGTGTTAGGTGTATTTTTAACTTAGGTTAGGATTTATTTTACAGGTAATTTTGTACTTATTTTAACTAGGTAGCTATTAAATAGTTATTGACTATTTAATAGCTATTGTACCTAGTTAAAATAAATACAAAGTTGCCTGTAAAATAAATATAAATCCTAAAATAGCTACAATGTAATTATTAGTTATATTGTAGCTATATGAGGGTTTATTTTATAGGTAAGTATTTAGTTTTAAATAGGAATAATTTATTTAATTATAGGAATATTATTTAGTTTAATTTAAATTATATTTAAGTTAGGGGGGTGTTAGGGTTAGGGTTAGACTTCGGTTTAGGGGTTAATAACTTTATTAAGGTAGCGGTGACGTTGCGGGTGGGAGATTAGGTGTTAATAATTGTAGGTAGGTGTTGGCGATGTTAGGGAGGGCAGATTAGGTGTTAATAAAATTTATTATAGTGTTTGCAAGGCAGGAGTGCGGCGGTTTAGGGGTTAATACATTTATTATAGTGGCGGCGAGGTCCAGTTGGCACATTAGGGGTTAATAAGTGTAGGTAAGGTAGCGGCGACATTGGGGGGGGCAGATTAGGGGGTAATAAATATAATATAGGTGTCGGCAATGTTAGGGGCAGCAGATTAGGGGTTCATAGGGATAATGTAGGTTGAGGCAGTGTCCGGAGCGGCAGATTAGGGGTTAATAATATAATGCAGGTGTCAGTGATAGCAGGGGCGGAAGATTAGGGGTTAATAAGTGTAAGGTTGGGGGTGTTTAGACTCGGGGTTCATGTTAGGGTGTTAGGTGCAGACTTAGAGAGTGTTTCCCCATAGGAAACAATGGGGCTGTGCTAGGAGCTGAACGCTGCTTTTTTGCAGGTGTTAGGTTTTTTTCCAGCCAGCTCAGCCCCATTGTATTCTATGGGGATATCGTGCACGGGCACGTTTTTCCAGCTTACCGCTACAGTAGGCAACGCTGGTATTGAGAGTTGAAGGGAAGGTAAATTATGCTCAACACTCTTTTCTGAGCCTAACGCAGCCACTCAGACAACTCTAAATACCAGCGTTGTCTTAAAGGGACATTATACACTCATTTTTTCTTTGCATAAATGTTTTGTAGATGATCTATTTATATAGCCTATAAAGTTTTTTTTTTTAAATAAATATATAGTTTTGCTTATTTTTAAATAACATTGCTCTGATTTTCAGACTCCTAACCAAGCCCCAAAGTTTTATGTGAATACCGTCAGCTACCTTCTCCAGCTTGCTCCTGTTTGTGTAAAGGGTCTTTTCGTATGCAAAATAAGGGGGAGGGAGGGGAGTGTCTTATTTGCCACTTGCAGTGGGCTTTCCAGCTACCTTTTCAACAGAGCCAAACTGACAGCTTCTAAGTAAGTTTTTAAACAGTTTTATACTGGATTTTTATATCAGTATCTGTGCATCTTATTCTTTATAGTAGTGTCTATTGCATGCAGTTATATGAAAATGAGTGTATACTGTCCCTTTAAGGGTGCGCTGGAAAAAAAAGCAGCGTTAGCTACGCGGGTCTTTACCGACAAAACTCTAAATGTAGGCGATAGTGTTGTGTGTTTCTTCCAAACAACTCAACTTTGGTTTCATCTGTCCACAGAATATTTTGCCAGTACTGCTGTGGAACATCCAGGTGCTCTTGTGCAAACTGTAAACGTACAGCAATGTTTTGTTTGGACAGCAGTGGCTTCCTCTGTGGTATCCTCCCATGAAATCCAGGGATGTTAGCATTTTCCAGTGACTTTTTTAAGTCTATAGCTGACACTCTAGGACAGGGCCGGACTGGAACCAAAAAAAGGCCCGGGGATTTTAGGCAAAAGAGTCCCCCCCCCCCCGCTCACCATTTCTTATAATTCTTGTTTAAGTGACAAAAACATTTAACATTTCCAACACCCTATAATCACTATATTTTGTCAATTGGTTGGTATGAAAAAATAAAGTAAAAAAAAAAAAAACACAACAAAACCAAAATAAAGTGCTAATTTTTATAAAATCAAAACATTCTGTGCAAAACAGGACACTTATTTTTTAGACTGGGGCTGTCAAATTAACTTGGTATTAATCATTAAATAAAGTTAGATGGAATAATTAATTTAATGTAACATGAAATCCAATATATGTGTGTATGTAATGGACAAAATGGCTATTGTGGGAGGGGGAGAGGTGGTGGGACCACTATACTACAGAAAAAAGGGGGGTTTATAGGTACTAGCTGACAGCTGCCAGTACCTACGATGGAGGCAATAGTTAGAGGGAGAGGGCTATATAGCTGTTTGAGAGGGGATCAGGGACAGAGACAGAGGGTCAGAGACAGAGGGACAGAGACAGAGGGATAGAGACAGAGGGACAGAGACAGAGGGACAGAGACAGAGGGACAGAGACAGAGGGACAGAGAAAGAGGGATAGGGACAGAGGGATAGGGACCAAGGGATCAGGGACAGAGAAAGAGGGATAGAGACAGAGGGACAGAGACAGAGGGATAGAGACAGAGGGACAGAGACAGAGGGACAGAGACAGAGGGACAGAGACAGAGGGACAGATACCGAGGGACAGAGACCGAGGGACAGAGACAGAGGGACAGAGACAGAGACAAAGGGATAGAGACAGAGGGACAGAGACAGAGGGATAGGGACAGAGGGACAGAGACAGAGGGACAGAGATAGAGGGACAGAGACAGAGGGACAGAGACAGAGAGATAGAGACAGAGGGATAGAGACAAGGATAGAGACAGAGGGACAGAGACAGAGGGATAGAGACAGAGGGACAGAGACAGAGGGACAGAGACAGAGGGACAGAGACAGAGGGACTGAGTCAGAGGAATGGGGACAGAGGGACAGGGACAGAGGGATAGAGACAGGGATAGAGACAAAGGGATAGAGACAGGGACAGAGACAGAGGGACAGAGACAGAGGGACAGAGACAGAATGACAGAGACAGAATGACAGAGACAGAGGGATAGAGACAGAGGGATAGAGACAGAGGGACATAGACAGAGGGACAGAGACAGAAGAATAGAGACAGAGGAACAGAGACAGATGGATAGGGACAGAGGGACAGAGACAGGGATAGAGACAGGGATAGAGACAGAGGGATAGGGACAGGGATAGAGCCAGAGGGATAGGGATAGAGGGATAGAGACAGGGACAGAGACAGAGGGACAGAGACAGAGGGATAGAGACAGGGATAGAGACAGAGGGACAGGAACAAAGGGATAGAGACAGGGATAGAGACAAAGGGATAGAGACAGAGACAGAGGGACAGAGACAGAGGGACAGAGACAGAGGGATAGAGACAGAGGGACAGAGACAGAGGGACAGAGACAGAGGGATAGAGACAGATGAACAGAGACAGAGGGATAGGGACAGAGGGACAGATACAGGGATAGCGACAGGGATAGGGACAGGGATAGAGCCAGAGGGATAGGGATAGAGGGACGGGGCAGAGGGATGGGGACAGATGAATAGATGAAAAGAGGGATAGAAGAATAGGTATATTTCTTTCATTAAACATTTTGACCACTAGTATATACATAATTGCTAAGGGGTTAGTCAGTAGTACTAGATATACATTGGGTTGTCAGGCTGTAAACATGCTGGAGATGGAACCATAATAAAGCTAAATAAACTAAAAAATAAATAAAATCAACCAAGCTGGAAATCATGGAAGCAAAAGGTATGCTGCATCACTGATTCTGTGGTGCATGTTTCTTTGTCTTGTAAGGGAGGTATTTACAATTATTAATTGTGAAGGTTTAGCTTGAGGACTAACAGGAGGAATATAGTAGGTGGTCACACCATCAGGTTTCCCTGTAACTCACATTACAATGTTCACTGCTGTTGTCTTCTGACCTGTTGCTCTCTGCACAGTTCCTGCCTTCCTGTCAGATACAGTATGAGCTAACAGACTGCCCTGATATTGTGACGGGGAGGGCGGGAAACAGTGCAGAGAGCACTTCCATTGCTCCTTATCTAAGGCAGTACATTTTAAAGAAATAGCAGTGTGAATGCTAAATAACTGTTGGTGCTGCTATGATGGTCACAATAGATAAAAATCAGCACGGAGGATGGGTGAGCAGAGGGCTTTCTCTCCCACATGTTACTGATGTGTGGCTGATTCTGCTTACACATTTCCTACCAAACTGTTTAACAAGAAGGCTGCTACTTATATACCCCTAGTATGCAATTTTAAGAAACGTTTTTATCTGAAATATGTTAAAAACTAAATAATTTATGCAAACAAAAATAACCCTACTAATCTTCCCTTTTTTAAAGAAAAATAATTAGATAAAATATGCTTTTAACTTAAATTTTAGTATTTTTGTTTATACTTTATATTGCTGCATTACAGTTGCTTTATAGGTATATGCTATGCTATGAGGCAAAAGTATCTTCTGATACCCTTTAAAATAATCAGAAAACCCCCATAACCTCTGACTGTAATAAAGGCCATTCATTTTTTAGAGCAAACATATGACATATGACAGGTTTTGGCAATAAAATGTTTTATTTTTTACAGCGCAGCTCTTAAGAGAGAGGATATGCTTTGCTACAGCAATAGTACTGAGGAATACATAAAAGCCCCACAGCTCTGTCACAAAAACCTATAACACTGTCATCTATAATCACTGCTTCATCCCAGAAATTAGTCACTTTTGACTTACTGGCTCTGCAGGGCAGAGAAACGGATCCATCTGCTGACACCCTGACAGGGACCATCATTTATCTTTGCGACCTGTCCTGTTCAATCCTATGTCCTTCTTTCATTACAAGTCCCATTACCCAAGCCAGCAGGTCAGCAGAGGAGATAGTACATAACAATGCAATGCAGGCAGCCCCTACACCCTCCATTGCTGCCTGCCCCGCCCCTTCCTCTTTATCCTCTTTATCAAAAATATTACACACAATGTTGCACAAATAACATGAGAAATGTAGTTTTTTAGGCACCATAAGAAATAATGCCTGCTCACAATTGTAACCAAGGCCCAAGGGAACAGTGCTCACAGCCTCCCAAAATGTCAGGCAGCCTCGGCAACCCCTGTAGTCACACTCACGGCCCTGTGTAGGCTTGTAGCTAGTCTAATTTAACAAAATGAATAAACGTTACGTTATGTAACTTAGAGAGAGATCAACGATCATTGGCAGCAATTTTTTTCAAATAAACAAGACAAGACCTTACCTGCTGGCTGCTGCTCTGTCTGCAGACTCACAGTGACAGTCTTAGTGCTCAGTGGCGCTGCGAGTTTGTGTCTCTCTGCTGCTGCAGCCGCCTGATTCTGTGGTTGTTTTCCCGCCCACCCCATTAAGAGGAGAAGAAGATTGTGCGGCGCCGGCGCATGACATCACATGGCACGTGTCATCCCTAATGGCCGCATAGGAATAACACTGGGCCGGGCCTGCTTTAAAAAAAAAAAAAAACGTCCTCTGGCTCAAACCTTAGTTTTATCAGTCCTGGCCTGAATGATTATGTTTATGTAACATATAATAAAGGCCAGTATTATATGTTGCATAAATATAATTATTATTCATTGCACAACAAATAATGTGCTCGCAGTGGGCTGGGTGGGCATGGCTTAACTACCTCGCGGCCTACCGGGCTTTTGCCCGGTATGCCCGACGTTCAGTCCGGGCCTGCTCTAGGATTCTTCTTCACTTCATTGAGCAGTCTGCGCTGTGCTCTTGCAGTCATCTTTACTGGACGGCCACTGATAGGGAGAGTAGCAGCAGTGCTGAACTTTCTCCATTTATAGACAATTTGTCTTACCGTGGACTGATGAACAGCAAGGCTTTTGGAGATACTTTTATAACCCTTTCCAGCTTTATGCAAGTCAACAATTCTTAATCGTAGGTCTTCTGAGAGCTCTTTTGTGCGAGGCATCATTCACATCAGGCAATGCTTCTTGTGAAAAGCAAACCCAGAACTGGTGTGTGTTTTTATAGGGCAGCTGTAACCAACACCTCCAATCTCATCTCATTGATTGGACTCCAGTTGGCTGACATCTCACTCCAATTAGCTATTGGAGATGTCATTAGTCTAGGGGTTCACATACATTTTCCACCTGCACTGTGAATGTTTACATGGTGTGTTCAATAAAAACATGGCAACATTTCATTCTTTGTGTGTTATTAGTTTAAGCAGACTGTGATTGTCTATTGTTGTGACTTAGATGATGATCAGATCACATTTTATGACCAATTTGTGCAGAAATCCATATCATTCCAAAGGGTTCACATACTTTTTCTTGCAACTGTGTTTATGATACTAGCCCACTTACTGTGACAGTTTCTATTACCAGAAGAAATACCAGACAGTAATTTTAGTTTAAAAACTAGATAACTATTACAAAAGAGCTGACTCTGTATGTGGTAGCTTTAGGAGGCCACACCTAGGCTTTGTTGGAATATTTAATATGTTAAAACCAAATATAGAAGAGCAATGTTTTATGCTTTGGAAAGTTTACCACACACAGCAATGAGAGTCACACAGCTTAGTATATATTTTTTTTCAAGATACTGGGCTTACTTTATTCTTTCTTTTAAACATGTCATCTGTTAAACCACATGATGTATAAGCCCAGGTTATTGTGGAATAAAGTAGCAACACAGCAGATACCTTCAGTCAGAACACTGAAATAACTTTCTAGTATCTAATACAGGAACAAGAAGGAAGTAAGTTAAGAAAAAGTCAGCAGATCCCACCCTAGTGTCCGAAAGCAAGCAGAGCTACTTCTGTTTCCAACAGGCTTATGGTTATGGGACAAGCAATAGGCAAGCTATACAGAGGCTTGTGAGAACAAAAGTGCCAGCTGCTCATAGCCAAAGGGGATCTCACAAGTCACCCAGTACGGCAAGAATACATGCCTGCATGCCACCCACAAAAGCAATGGGCAGACAAGCTGCCAGCAACAGTAAGGGGGCACATCTCCAAGCACAGCATAGGCCTAATGACACTAAAGGTCAGGGGATGCATCAGCCATGTATATGAAAAAATGTTTAATTATGGCTTATAGCTGAAGAGGAAATAGCAGGGTCCCGTCATCTGATCTGAAATCTAATTTAGGAATATAGGTGGCACAAGGAGGGGGCTGCAGGCATCCTACATATGTTCTAAAGTCTAATCTTAGTATATGTCTGGCATGAGGGAACTACAGGCGTCATTAATCTGATCTAAGGTCTTATATGGGCATAAACTATATGAGTATACATAAAAGATAATTTATTCAACAATGTAATACAAATGTATAAAAATAATAAGTATAGAAATCAACATACATATATCTATATTAGAAGGCACCAGAGAAAAAAACTTTTTTTTAAATGGGGACATCTCCCCGATAAAAAATTAATTTCTAGCTAAAAAAAACAAAAACAAATAATGATATCACTGAGATCTGAAAAAAGTCAAGTGCATAATCTTAAAGTGAAAAAATTCTAAAGTGCAGGTGTCTGAGGTACATAAGATATAGCGGACCTCTAATTCATGTAAAGTATCTAAATTACAGAATAAAATTTATAACTAAATTAGTACATGATTATTACAAATGAAATTGTTGTAAAATATTATGTCATATGGCGTGGTCAAATAAAGTGATGAAAGTGTCTCCTAAGTCTCAAAAATACAACAATATAGTTAAGATAAGTTACTCCTAACTTTCAAAAATAAAACAATAAAATACAATGTAAAAACTAGGTGAATACCACATAGCTAATAATAAACCGTCTCTAAATATGAGTGTAAGTATCAATGCTGATAGTGCGCCTATTGTGGAATAATTAAAAGATTTGATCCACAGTTCACAAGGGGGTAGAGCAGATTGTTTATTTCCGCAGATCACAAGGGGGTAGAACAGACTGACCTCAGAGTGGGGAAAGTGGCTTATGCGGTCTGCCAAAAACAGAAGTGTGACAAGCTTACCTGCTTGTATCTGTAGAGAGTTTAAGAGGGTCCTTTAGTAGCACTCACGGCTTTGCCTAGATATCCCTGTTTTGATAAAGCCCTGTTATAGGGGTGAAACGCGTCAACTATCCACCAAAGCACTGATTTCAGCCTTGCACCTTTTTGCATCAACCTAAGGAGCTTGTCACACTACTGTTTTTGGCAGACCACATACTAGAATTTTTGCACTTTAAGATTGTGCTCTTGACTTTTTTCAGATCTCAGTGATATCATTATTTGTTTGTTTTTATGAGTTAGATATTCATTTTTTATAGGGGAGACGTCCCCATTTTAAAAAAGTTTTTTTTCTCTGGTGCCTTCTAATATAGATATATGTATGTTGATTTCTATACTTATTATTTTTATACATTTGTATTAAATTGTTTAATAAATTATCTTAAATTTAATCCTTTAGTCTATTGCTCTTTTGAGAGCTTCTTATCATAGATTTTTTACTTTGTTTATACTTCAATTACACCTAGGGAAGGGTTAATTCTGATAAGGAGCTTATAGAGGACATTACTCTGCGCCCTGTTTTTCCATTTTTTGTTTTCCATAAACTAAGCATTAAATGGCTGTAGGTGTTATGCATCTCATCAGAGCTATAATCTGGCAATAAAGCTGGCTTGGTAAGGTGACTGCAGGGGTCATATAATATCTAAAGGGGCTATCAATCTGATCTGGGGCCTCAACTGGGTATATAGCTGGTATAAAGAGGAATACAAGATGTGCATGTCTTGTGTTTTGAGGTCTCACTTGGACACATATTTGGAATTCAGGGGTTGGAAGGGTTGTATGTGATCTAAGATTTATCTTTTTCATAAAGCTGTCAAAATATTGTCCTTTTAGACAGTAAAAACTATTTTATTTATTTATATGCCAACAAATATTTTAACTATTTTTATTGTTATTAGCTACCAACGAATGGTATGCTTTGGGGAAACAAAGATATTTCTTGCATTGGTGTCATCTGTTCATTAGTTTTTCCACTCCGTAGTCTAGTTTAGAGTGCATTAAGATGAATGTAGCTAATAATGAAGTGTACATGCTCATACGTCAGGATACTTTGTCTGAACCATAGTGGGTGCACATACCATGCCACTAGCAAAACTCACAGCTCTGAGTGCTCACCTACAGCTAACTCAGTAAGTTGGATTTACATTGAATGAATTAAGAGGTTAACTCCAGACAAGTCCTGGTGCAAAGTACAATAGGTAAGAAATACATAGATATCAATCAGAGTATTCCAGCACCTGGGCGTAGTAAAGGTGTACCAGCTCCAAGGGTCATGCACACAAACCCTGTTAACAATCCAAAAATGAAGAAAGAAGCAGGACCACAAAAAATCTTTATCAAATTTTATTAGACAGCCAGACAAGGTCCGAAACGTTGTATGTTTTTTGTCTGGCTGTCTAATAAAATTTGATGAAGATTTTTGGTGGTGCTGCTCCTTTCTTTGTTTTAAGAAATACAACATAAAACACAGCATAGTAAGCACAAATCATTTGGCCAAATGCTCTGGAGGGAATTACTTCAGTAAGTGGATGTAAATCTAATGTGAGAAATGTGTGTGTTGTGGACTACATTAACAATATACTATTTTATTAATGTATACTTACTATTTCCAGATGTATTCTATGCACAGTGTGGCACCTATTTTAAAGGGACAGTCTAGTAAAAATGAAACTTCAATGATTCAGATAGGGCATGCAATTTACTTGATCATCAAATTTGCTTTGTTAATATTCTTTGTTGAAAAATAAACCTAGGTAGGCTCATAAATCAATTTCTATTTGATGAAGGCCGCCTCTTATCTCAGTGCATTTTGACAGTTTTAAATTAAATACAAGTCTGTCAAAAGAACTGAGATAAGGGAGCAGTCTGCAGAGACTTAGATAAAAAAAATCTTAGGTAAAAAGTGTATTAATATAACAGTGTTGGTTATGCAAAACTGAGGAATGGGTAATAAAGGGATTATTTATGTTTTTAAACAATAAACATTTCAAGTAGAATATCCCTTTAATACTAGGGCCCCTATTTAACAAAGGTCTGTTGATCCGGCAGTGTGGATCAGGTCTGACAGACCTCGCTGAATGCGGAGAGCAATACGCTCTCCGTATTCAGCATTACACCAGCAGCTCTTGTGAGCTGCTGGTGCAACGCCACCCCATGCAGATTTGCGGCCAGGCAGGGGGGTCAATCAACCCAATCATACTCAATCAGATTGAGTTGCAGCGATGTCTGTCTGCCTGCTCAGAGCAGGCGAGCAGGTTATGGAGCAGCGGAGCTTGATAAATGAGCCCCTATGTGTGGAGAGTGCCATTTCTTTTATAACCCTTTTAATATGTTGTGTGGTTTGATGTTGTACAATTTCATATGACTTCAATGAACATGCTGTGGCCAAGTAACTTGGTTGTGGTTTGTTATGTTTTGGGTTGTAATGGGTCAAATCATCAACATAATTTTGTTTTGCTGTTGTCTCAATGATTTTGCCCCAGAAGAGCAACTAATAAACCCCCCCCCCAAAAAAAACTTGACGTGCCAGAAAAAGAGACAAAAGGTCTGGCTGAATCTTCCGAACCTCTGTCATACTAATGCACTGCCTTTTGACAATGCAAATACAACTTTAAATATTAAACATTTTAAAATTGCAAAAACATTGATTTATTTTCTCTTGCACTGGTTTACATTTTTAAACATACATAATAAATAATATATATGCGTATAATGATTAAACTATGTTTAAGTTAAGACATAACTCTGAGATTATGTTTTTAGATGCCTAAAGGCAATATTACTGAGAAGGTTAGATATATTGTTGTAATAACAATATACTGTAAGTGTTTAACTAATCATGTGTTAACATAATATAAATGAAATATAATTTTATCTTCTTCTTTTTGCTTTCCATCGTAATGCAGGATAGCAATGTTCGAAAAATCAGTAGTCAAATAAATAAATATTTGTTATTGAATTACTCTCACAATAATAACAAAGTTTAATATACAATTAAATGAGAATACATTTTATATACAAAAAAACTCCTGGGTAAGCTCATGATTGTGCATATATTTTCAGCACTATATTGGTAACAATGTTGCAAACATTGTTGCAGACAAGGCCGCCATTTTGTGCTTAAAATTTGTGCACGCTCCTAATAGACTTCTTTGGGGTAGTACTTGTAGTATCACATTATGCATTATTCTTTGCCATAAGTTTAGATACATATTAAAAATTGAGTGGAAGTAGTTTACCTTTTTTGTTTGGGCTGCTTCAGCAATAATATCAGTTTCATAGAAATGTTTGCAATAATGTGATAGGAGACATTTGTCTATAATATATTAGACCAGAGCTTTCCAAACTTTTCATGTTGGTGACACAATTTTAAGACCTACATCATTTCATGACACAGTAATTAATTCAGTTGAATTAGCAAAAAGGAGGTTAAACTAACTTGTTTTAAGAGATATGGACACATACATACATTATATAATAATGAAATTTACAAGTAACAGTATGTATGTGCAAGAATTTAAAAAAGTTTAATAACACCAATAGCTACTTACTATTTTAATGTGATGTATGAGGTTGATGGGATGAACACAGTTTCTGAATATTTGGTGGAATATTAGATTAGATAAAGACTCTCACATTTCATCATCAAGCATTTTTAAGTTTCCACTTCCTATCCATATATCAAGAGCTAGAGCAGCAATGCACTACTGGGAGCTAGTTGCAATAAACCCCCACTGACTTCTGACTTCAACTCAGCGTTTAAGCTGCCACCCTCAGAGCTCGGTGAGTCCAACTGACTACTGCCCGTGCTGCAAACACACTGCTGTCCCACTCAATGACTATACATGCAGTCACGAGCCAATTAAGAAGACTACACATGCAGTCAGGAGCCAATGTGCCGCCAAAGCTGCCAATGGGAATAGTTTCAGTTCCCACTGAGCTGCGCCAATTGGTTAAGATGATCTGTGACCCACAAGGTATCAATCACGTGTCAACCATGTGATATGCGTAGCAGGCAGGCGGAAAATCAGAAAGCAAAAAAATAAATTTAAAAAAATTTGTGCTGAAGCAGGGACACACCTACACACTGCTACCGACACTAGTGTTTCCCGACACACAGTTTGGAAAGCACTGTATTAGACAGTGGTGGTTATGGGGAGATGCAGCAGGAAAATAAGCAGGAATTGTGAAGCAAACTCACATGAAATTGTGTCGTTAGTATGATATATGCTTTTACATTTATATAGAGACCTCTAGTTATTCGCCGGCCAAATACACTCGCCTAAGCTTGCCTAACATCGCCGCTACGGACCTGAATACGTTCGCCAAAGTTATCAAAAAAGCTGTCAAGAAGCGGCGCACCAAGTACGGAGCGATGAGCAGCGGACTGTTGTTAACTAACAGTCATCAATCTCGCTGCTCATCGGCTTCATCGCAGCTTACTTGATAGCCTGTCACTAAGCACTCACACTAAACTACACTGTTTTACCCCCTAAACCGCCGCTCCCGGAGCCCCCCGCACCTAAATAAAGTTATTACCCCCTAAAACGCCACTCCTGGACCTCGCCGCAACTATAATAAATGTATTAACCCCTAAACCTCCGCTCCCGGACCCCGCCGCCACCAACATTATACCTATTAACCCCTATCCTGCCCCCCACTACACCGCCGCCACCTATATTCAAGTTATTAACCCCTATCCTGCGGATCCCAGACCCCACCGCAACTAAATAAATTGTTAAACCCCTAAACTGCCACACCCGGAGCCCACCGCCACCTATATTCAAGTTATTAACCCCTATCCTGCCCCCCACTACACCGCCGCAACCTACATTAAACTCATTAACCCCTAAACCACTGCTCCCGGACCCTGCCGCAACTAAATTAAATGTTTAACCCCTAAACCGCCGCTCCCGGAACCCGCCGCCACCTATATTAAACTTATTAACCCCTAAACCTAAGTCTAACACTAACACCCCCTAACTTTAATATTATTTTAATAAATCTAAATAAAACTTACTATTATTAACTAAATTATTCCTATTTAAAACTAAATACTTACCTATAAAATAAACCCTAAGATAGCTACAATAAAACTAATAATTATATTGTAGCTATTTTAGGATTTATTTTTATTTTACAGGCAGCTTTGTATTTATTTTAACTAGGTACAATAGTTATTAAATAGTTATTAATTATTTAATAACTACCTAGCTAAAATACTTACAAAATTACCTGTAAAATAAATCCTAACCTAAGTTACAATTAAACCTAACACTACACTATCATTAAATTAATTAAATAAATTAACTACAATTACCTAAAATTAAATTAAATTAAATAAACTAAACTATAGTACAAAAAACAAACAAACACTAAATTACAGAAAATAAAAAAGAATTACAAGAAGTTTAAACTAATTACACCTAATCTAAGCCCCCTAATAAACTAATAATGCCCCCAAAATAAAAAAAATGCCCTACCCTATTCTAAATTACAAAGTAACCAGCTCTTTTACCAGCCTTTAAAATGGCTTTTTGCGGGGCATTGCCCCAAAGTAATCAGCTCTTTTACCTGTAAAAAAAAATACAACCCCCCCAACATTAAAACCTACCACCCACATACCCCTACTCTAACCCACCCAAACCCCCCTTAAAAAACCTAACACTAACCTCCTGAAGATCTCCCTACCTTGAGTCGTCTTCACCCAGCCGAGCAGAAGTCTTCATCCAGGCGGCGTCTTCAATCTTCATCAATCCGGAGTGGAGCAGAGCCATCTTCCAAGGAGCCGACGCGGAGCCATCCTCTTCAACCAATGACTGAACGACGAATGAAGGTTCCTTTAAGGGACGTCATCCAATCAGCCAATCGGATTGAGCTTGCATTCTATTGGCTGATCGTAACAGCCAATAGAATGCGATCTCAATCCGATTGGCTGATTGGATCAGCCAATGGGATTGAACTTCAATCTGATTGGCTGATTGAATCAGCCAATCAGATTTTTCCTACCTTAATACAGATTGGCTGATAGAATCCTATCAGCCAATCGGAATTCGAGGGACACCATCTTGGATGACGTCCCTTAAAGGAATCTTCATTCGTCGTTCAGTCGTCGGTTGAAGAGGATGGCTCCGCATCGGCTCCTTGGAAGATGGCTCTGCTCCGGATGGATGAAGATTGAAGACGCCGCCTGGATGAAGACTTCTGCTGGATGGAGGACCTCTTCTGCGCCACTTGGATGAAGAATTTGGCTCGGCTGGGTGAAGACGACTCAAGGTAGGGAGATCTTCAGGGGGTTAGTGTTAGGTT
The DNA here is from genome assembly GCF_027579735.1 of Bombina bombina. NCBI lineage: Eukaryota > Metazoa > Chordata > Amphibia > Anura > Bombinatoridae > Bombina > Bombina bombina. The sequence continues at coordinate 281,020,496 of NC_069499.1, forward strand.
TTTTTTAAGGGGGGTTTGGGTGGGTTAGAGTAGGGGTATGTGGGTGGTGGGTTTTAATGTTGGGGGGGTTGTATTTTTTTTTACAGGTAAAAGAGCTGATTACTTTGGGGCAATGCCCCGTAAAAAGCCCTTTTAAGAGCTGGTAAAAGAGCTGGTTACTTTGTAATTTAGAATAGGGTAGGGCATTTTTTTATTTTGGGGGGCTTTATTATTTTATTAGGGGGCCTAGATTAGGTGTAATTAGTTTAAACTTCTTGTAATTCTTTTTTGTCAGGGTTTTTTCCTGACTTGTTTGCCATGTGCTGCTGTCAGCCATTTTACTCACCTCTCTTCCTGACTTGGTGCATTGTGGGGGATGCTGCTCACTTCCTGCACTTCCTTTTATGGCCAGACTTGTTTACATCATCCATGTGAGACAGAATGCAGTCTCAGAATTGTGATGTCATCACTTATTATTTAAAGGGCCTCTGTTCAGTATGCTTTGTCCTTGCATTGTCTTAGACCTGTTTGTGAGAGCTCCTGTGTATTACCTGGCTGTCTGACGTCCTTCCTGGTTTCTGATCCCTGGCTTGTTCCTGACTCTGCTGTTCTCCTTGTTCCTGATTCCGGCTCGTCTAACTACTCGCTTTGGCTCCTGACTCGGCTTGTCTGACTACCAGCTCTGGTTTTGATTCCTGGCTTGTTATTTGACTTGTGGACTTTTTATTATTTTTTGCTATTAATAAAAGTGTGATTATTTTTGCACTTCTCGTCTCAGTCTGATTCCTGGCACCCTAACATTATGCAAGGAACATGAATCCTGATGGTGCTAATAATCCACTTTTACCTGCCATAATTTCCAGTATGGATGAACAGGATCACCGCTTGATCAATTTGCACTAGACCTGCAAACCCTGCTGACTCGCACTGCACATTTGGACCAAAGTGTCCCGCAAGTTATGGCTGCTCCTGTTTCCGCTGCTGCACCATACCAGGAGCATGTCTGGTTCTGCACCTCTACCTCAGCAATATGGAGGCGATCCTAATCAGTGCAGAGGGTTTTTGAACCAGGTGGGCATTTACTTTGAGATGTTACCTCGAGGCGTTTCTCTCTGACAGAGCTAAGGTGGGATTTCTCATCTTGTTACTCTCTGACACAGCTCTTGCCTGGGCTAATCCCTTGTGGGAGACTAATAAACCTATGATTTCAAATTACCCTGAATTTGTGGCCTCCTTTCGAAGGGTATTTGATGTTCCAGCTCACTCCTCCTCTGCTGCTAAACTACTCATGTCCATTCAGCAAGGTACAAGATCGGTTGCTCAGTATGCCATTGAGTTCTGTATGCTTGCAGCAGAGGTATGCTGGAACAATGAAGCCCTTGTTGCCGCCTTCTTTCATGGGCTCTCTGATGCGATTAAAGACGAAGTTGCTGCCAGAGATTTACCAGAGGATCTCGAGGCATTGGTGTCTTTTTTTATCCTAATTGACATCAGACTAAGTTAGAGGCCTTCTTTCAAGGAGTGCTTGCGGAAGCCTCCTGTACCGTTGTCTCCTACGTGTTCGTTCCCACCCATGCCTCCCTCTCCTCCCATGCCTCCTGGTCCCGAGTCACCAGGTACTGCTGAGCCGATGCAGTTGGGATTCAGACATCTCTCCGTGGCGGAGAGGGCCTTTAGGAGGACGGAGGGGCTCTGCCTCTATTGTGGGTTACAGGGCCACCTTTTGAAGTCTTGTCCTACACGGCCGGGACACCTAAGGTCACACCTAAGGTCCTGTCGGGGGCAGACCTTAGGTGGTTTATCCTTGTCCCCGGAACCGCTAAAGGAGAAACCTTTGGTCACGGTTGTCCTTTCCTGGGTGGACTCCTCCATAGTCACCCAGGCTCTTGTTAACTCCGGTCCTGCGGGCTATTTCATTGACAGTGCTTTTGTATCGAAGCACTCCATTCCTGTTTTGCCTCAGTTCGTTCCACTTTCTATTAAGGCCATTGATGGCAGGCCCCTTCAGCCCGCACTTGTTACTCACAAAACCGCTCTGTTCTCCATGGCTGTTGGGGCTCTCCATTTTTAAACCCTCCAGTTCCAGGTGATAAACTCTCCGCATTTTCCGGTTGTTCTGGGTTATCCCTGGCTCCAAAAGCACAATCCCAGTCTCGACTGGCGCAGGTCCGAAATTTTGTCGTGGTCTTCGCAATGTGTTTCCACTTGTCTTCAGAAACCAGTTAAAGTCTTGTGCACTTCTTCAGTATCTCAATTGCCAGAGGAGTACTAAGAGTTCTTAGACGTTTTTGACAAGGTGCATGCCGGTACGTTGCCTCCTCACTGGTCTTACGATTGTGCCATAGACCTGCAACCTGGAGCCATTCCTCCTCGGGGCCGGGTTTACCCTCTGTCTGTTGCAGAGAATTGTGCTATGGAGGAGTATGTTTCCGATGCTCTGTCGCGGGGGATCATCCGCAAATCCTGCTCTCCTGCAGGGGCTGGCTTCTTCTTTGTTAAGAAAAAGGGTGGCGAGTTAAGACCATGCATCGATTATAGGGGTCTTAATCATTTTACCATTAAGAATGCTTACCCTATTCCGCTCATTATGGAACTCTTTGACCGCCTCAAGGGAGCTACGGTCTTTACTAAGCTTGATTTGAGAGGAGCGTACAATCTCGTTAGGATCAAGGAGGGCCACGAATGGAAAACAGCATTTAACACCAGGAGCGGGCATTATGAGTATCTTGTAATGCCCTTTGGCCTATGTAATGCTCTTGCTATTTTCCAGGAATTTATTAATGATGTCCTACGAGATATGTTGCAACAGTGTGTTGTGGTGTGCTTAGACGACATCCTCATACACTCACCCACACTTGAGGCTCATCATTCTGATGTTACACAGGTTCTTCAGAGACTACGTGAGAATGGCCTGTTTTGTAAACTTGAGAAATGTCAGTTCCATCAGACTCAAGTAACCTTCCTAGGTTATGTTATCTCCGTTGCAGGGTTCTCCATGGATCCTGACAAGTTATCTGCAGTTCTGCAGTGGCCTCGCCCAGTTGGTCTTCGGTCTATTCAACGTTTTTTGGGTTTCGCCAATTACTATAGAAAACTATAGAAAATTACTATAGAAAATTATAATTATATTGTAGCTATATTAGGAATAATATTTATTTTACAGGCAACTTTGTAATTATTTTAACCAGGTACAATAGCTATTAAATAGTTAAGAACTATTTAATAGTTACCTAGTTAAAATTCTATTGGCTGTTCCGATCAGCCAATAGAATGCGAGCTCTATCTGATTGGCTGATTGCATCAGCCTATCGGATTGAACTTGATTCTGATTGGCTGATTCCATCAGCCAATCAGAATATTCCTACCTTAATTCCGATTGGCTGATAGAATCCTATCAGCCAATCGGAATTCGAGGGACGCCATCTTGGGTGACGTCATTTAAAGGAACCGCCATTCGTCGTTCAGTCGTCGGCCAGGATGGATGTTCCGCGGTGGAGGTCTTCAGGATGCTGCCGCTTCGCTCCGGATGGATGCCGCTTGGATGAAGACTTCAATCGGATGGAAGACCTCTTCTGGCCCGCTTGGATGAAGACTTCAGCCGGATCATGGACCTCTTCAGCCCCCCGCTTGGGCTTGGATCAGGACATCGGAGGAGCTCTTCTGGACCGATCGGTGAACCTAGTATGGTGAAGACAAGGTAGGATGATCTTCAGGGGCTTAGTGTTAGGTTTATTTAAGGGGGGTTTGGGTTAGATTAGGGGTATGTGGGTGGTGGGTTGTAATGTTGGGGGGGGGGGTATTGTATGTTTTTTTTTACAGGCAAAAGAGCTGAATTTCTTGGGGCATGCCCCGCAAAGGGCCCTGTTCAGGGCTGGTAAGGTAAAAGAGCTTTTAAATTTATTAATTTAGAATAGGGTAGGGCATTTTTTTATTTTGGGGGGCTTTGTTATTTTATTAGGGGGCTTAGAGTAGGTGTAATTAGTTTAAAATTGTTGTAATATTTTTCATATGTTTGTAAATATTTTTTTATTTTTTGTAACTTAGTTCTTTTTTATTTTTTGTACTTTAGTTAGTTTATGTAATTGTAGTTATTTGTAGAAATTGTATTTAATTTATTTATTGATAGTGTAGTGTTAGGTTTTATTGTAGGTAATTGTAGGTATTTTATTTAATTAATTTATTGATAGGGTAGTGTTAGGTTTAATTATAACTTAGGTTAGGACTTATTTTACAGGTAATTTTGTTATTATTTTAACTAGGTAACTATTAAATAGTTATTAACTATTTAATAGCTATTGTACCTGGTTAAAATAATTACAAAGTTGCCTGTAAAATAAATATAAATCCTAAAATAGCTACAATGTAATTATAATTTATATTGTAGCTATATTAGGATTTATTTTACAGGTAAGTATTTTGCTTTAAATAGGAATAATTTATTTAATAAGAGTTAATTAATTTCGTTAGATTAAAATTATATTTAATTTAGGGGGGTGTTAGTGTTAGGGTTAGACTTTAGCTTTAGGGGTTAATCCATTTATTATAGTAGCGATGAGCTCCGGTCGTCAGATTAGGGGTTAATAATTGAAGTTAGGTGTCGGCGATGTTAGGGAGGGCAGATTAGGGGTTAATACTATTTATGATAGGGTTAGTGAGGCGGATTAGGGGTTAATAACTTTATTATAGTAGCGCTCAGGTCCGCTCGGCAGATTAGGGGTTAATAAATTTAGGCAGGTGTCGGCGACGTTGAGGGGGGCAGATTAGGGGTTAATAAATATAATATAGGGGTCGGCGGTGTTAGGGGCAGCAGATTAGGGGTACATAAGGATAACGTAGGTGGCGGCGCTTTGCGGTCGGCAGATTAGGGGTTAATTATTGTAAGTAGCTGGCGGCGACGTTGTGGGGGGCAGGTTAGGGGTTAATAAATATAATATAGAGGTCGGCGGTGTTAGGGGCAGCAGATTAGGGGTACATAGGGATAATGTAAGTAGCGGCAGTTTACGGAGCGGAAGATTAGGGGTTAATAATATAATGCAGGGGTCAGCGATAGCGGGGGCGGCAGATTAGGGGTTAATAAGTGTAAGGTTAGGGGTGTTAAGACTCGGGGTACATGTTAGAGTGTTAGGTGCAGACGTAGGAAGTGTTTCCCCATAGGAAACAATGGGGCTGCGTTAGGAGCTGAACGCGGCTTTTTTGCAGGTGTTAGGTTTTTTTTCAGCTCAAACAGCCCCATTGTTTCCTATGGGAGAATCGTGCACGAGCACGTTTTTGAGGCTGGCCGCGTCCGTAAGCAACTCTGGTATCGAGAGTTGCATTTGCTGTAAAAATGCTCTACGCTCCTTTTTTGGAGCCTAACGCAGCATTTTTTTGGACTCTCGATACCAGAGTTAATTTTATGGTGCGGCCAGAAAAAAGCCTGCGTAGCGTTAACAGCCCATCTACCGCCAAACTCCAAATCTAGGCCTTAGTGTTTTGGTTTTTTTGTACTATAGTTTAGTTTATTTAATTTAATTTAATTTTAGGTAATTGTAGTTAATTTATTTAATTAATTTAATGATAGTGTAGTGTTAGGTTTAATTGTAACTTAGGTTAGGATTTATTTTACAGGTAATTTTGTAAGTATTTTAGCTAGGTAGTTATTAAATAGTTAATAACTATTTAATAACTATTGTACCTAGTTAAAATAAATACAAAGCTGCCTGTAAAATAAAAATAAATCCTAAAATAGCTACAATATAATTATTAGTTATATTGTAGCTATCTTAGGGTTTATTTTATAGGTAAGTATTTTTAGTTTTAAATAGGATTAATTTAGTTAATACAAGTAATATTATTTAGATTTATTAAAATAATATTTAAGTTGGGGGGTTAGGGTTAGTGTTAGACTTAGGTTTAGGGGTTAATCATTTTAATATAGGGGGGTCAGGATAGGGTTTAATAACTTTAAAATAGGTGGCGGCCGTGTCCGGGAGCAGCGGTTTAGGGGTTAAACAATTTATTTAGTTGTGGCGGGGTCTAGGATCCGCAGGATAGGGGTTAATAAGTTTATGTAGGTGGCGGCTGTATAGGGGCGGCAGATTAGGGGTTAATATGTATAATGTAGGTGGTGGCGGGGTCCGGGAGCGGTGGTTTAGGGGTTAACATGTTTTTTATAGTTGTGGCGGGGTCCGGAAGAGGCGGTTTAGGGGGTAATACATTTATTTAGTTGCGGCGGTGTGGGGGGGCAGATTAGGGGTGTTTAGACTCGGGGTACACATTAGGGTGTTAGGTGCAGACATCTCCCATAAGAATCAATGGGATATCGGGTAGCAGCGAACATGAGCTTTTGCTATGGTCAGACACCCATTGATTCCTATAGGATCCGCCGCCTCCAGGGTGGCGGATTGAAATCCAGGTAGGCTGGCCCGGAATAGTGGTGAGCGTACCTGGTAGTAGTTTGATAACTACCAAAAGTAGTCAGATTGTGCCGAACTTGCGTTCCGAACATCTGTAGTGATGTAACCATCGATCTGTGTCCGGTGGATCGTAGGTTAAATCACTAAATTCTACTTTTGCCCGGCAGTAGGGCTTGATAACTATGGCGAATCAGCCTCGCCACAAATACGCTGCAGAATTCCAGCATATTTGCGGTTGACGGCTTGATAACTAGAGGCCATAAAGTTTTCTTATTTTAATCAGGTGAGCAAATGAATTGTGTTTTACTTTTTATTGTGACAAATGCCTTTGTTAGGTCATTCATGTAATGCTGGTCTTGCGTGTCAACATTAATGTTAGGTCAGTCATGAATATAGTTATGACATTATGGTTTATTAGATTCCCTAGTTCTTGCCAGCCGTGTTGATAATTTAAAAAACAAGATTTTCTGTTTCCCTCTTAAAAACCACAAACTATTGAAAATAAATATTAGTGAATGTTTTAGATAGCATAGTCAAAACATAGGATGCACTCTCAAGAATAGTCCAATCCAGTGTGCAAACGTATTGTTCATTAGCACCAAAGTGATTATCTCAAGTAGGTCAATTTACTTTAATCAACAAATATATATAAATATATACGTATGGAAGTACATAACAAAATTTCATTATTTAACATTTACCCATGAGTATTTGCAAATGTAAAATATATATATATATATACAGTATATATATTACATTTGCAAATACTCATGGGTAACTGCTATATTATGTAATTGTTTATGCACTTCCATATTTGGGCCTTATGATCTAAAGCTCTATGAGGTCCCTAAAAGAATATTGAAATGCAGTTTTAGCTTTAGAGCTGTTTATCTAGCTATGCAGGGTTCTGGATGTGATGTAGAGACGCCTACATTACAATACAAGGTCTGAAAAATTAACAATTGTTGGACTATTGTTTAAAAAAATTTAAAAAAAATTCCCAGCAACAGGAAAAGCTAGGAAATGGTTTAATAGCAGTATGTAGTCTGCTCATTCTAAGAACATGTTTTACCTGATTTCATTCAAAAATAAAAGAATTACAATCTTGTTAGTACTCAAATTATCTAAACTGAATGAACAATATTAACATAGTTGCCAACATTTGAAAAAAATTTCCAGGGACACTTTGCAGCTATCAATTACCTGCATGGAATGTTTAACCACCCCCCCTGCCCTAAAGCCCCGCCCACTTTGCCAAACCCACATAATTAGCATAATTTAGCTCTGCCTATTTATTTATGGTGCAGAATATATATATATATATATATATATATATATATATATATATATATATATATATATATATATATATATATATAAAATTAAAATATGAAAATAGAAGTAGAATGTACAGAATGGAATTTAGCTCTGCCTATTTATTTATGGTGCAGAATATATATATATATATATATATATATATATATATATATATATATATATATATATATATATATATATAAAATTAAAATATGAAAATAGAAGTAGAATGTACAGAATGGAATTAATTAAATAAATGGCCCATGCATCATATGCTACTGCTATCTCATTGTGTTGAAAACATTCCAATTCTGTGTACACCAGAATTTGCATTGTTTTAAAAGATAGATAATCTCTTTATTACCAATTCCCTAGTTTTGCATAACCAACACAGTTATAAAAATACACGTTTTACCTCTGTAAATACCTTGTATCTAAGCCTCAGCAAACTGCCCCCTTATTTCAGTTCTTTTGACAGACATCCATTTTAGCCAATCAGAGCTGGCTCCCTGGAACTCCACAAGCGTGAGCACAGTGTTATCTATATGACACACATGAACTAACACCCTCTAGGGGTGAAACACTGTCAAAATGCCCTGAGAGAAGAGGTGGTCATAATAAGCAAAGCTATAACATGAATATTTATAGCACGGTGTGTTATAAAGAGACAACTGATTATATGTAGCATTTGTTTCTACAGGGAGAAATCTAGAGCAGCTAATAAGGAGTTATATCACCAGCAGACTGGTTATATACACCCTGTACAAACAGTTGTCACTCTGGCTATACACATTTTCCTGCCCTCTGCTGCAGGAAGTGCCAACATTTTGCAGAGTGTGGGATTTTTAGTTGTGTGATGCAAGGCTCAAGTGGGCCATATGTTATGCAGGGGGGCACATAGGGGCCAGACACTGTGGAGGTGGGCATATGGGGACTACATATTATGCAGGGGGAACATTGGGTTCAGCCATTGTGCAGGGGGGGACATGTGGACCAGATAATATGCAGGGGCCATGTCACGTGGGGACCAGATATTAGGAAGGTGGCACATCATGGGGACCAGCAATTATGCAGGGGGGAACATAGGGGACAAACATTTTGCAAGGGGCGCATTAGGGACCAGATATTATGCAGGGGGGGCATATGGGGGCCAGACATTGTGCAGGGGGGCACATGGGGAACAGATATCATGCAGGGGGACACATGGGGGGCAGATATTATGTAGAGGGGGCACATGGGTGGCAGATATTTATGCAGGGTTAGCACTAAGGGGCAAAATATTATGAAGGGGATGGGGGCTATATATTATATGCTGGGTGACACATGGGGGCTATATATTATTATTTAGGGGGGGCATGGAATGCCTATCTCAATGCTATTATCAAATAATCTGCCACTAAGCTGTTGATTTATTTGTTATATCTGCTGGTAGAGATATTTTTCTGTAAAGCTTCTTAATTTTTTAATTACCCTGGCTATATTATTAGCAAATGATCTGCCACTGTATACAGTTTATTTGTTATCTAATCTGTTGGTTCTGTAAGTACAGATATTTTGTAGTAAAGCTTCAGAAGCTTTGCTACATCTGTACTTACAGAACCAACAGATAATAACAAATAAACTCTGTATATTATAACAGTGGCAGATCATTTGCTAATATCAGCCAGGGTAATTAAAAAATTAAGAAGCTTTACTATTTTTTAATTACCCCTCAGATTTGCAAATTATCTACCTGCTGGTTGTTACAGTTAGTTTATAGTTTGTCATTTTGTTATTACCCTTTTTTTCCTAGCATAACAGACTAAGTCTGACAAATAAAACTTAAGTCACAAAAAATGTTATTAATATTTTTTTAAATAATTCATTGGTGTACTGTTTCAGTCTGACAAATAAAACTAATAAGTCACAAAAAATGTTATTAATATTTTTTTAAATAATTCATTGGTGTACTGTTTCAGTCTGACAAATAAAACTAATAAGTCCCAAAAAATGTTATTAATATTTTTTTAAAATAATTCATTGGTGTTTCAGTCTGACAAATAAAACTAATAAGTCCCAAAAAATGTTATTAATATTTTTTTAAAATAATTCATTGGTGTTTCAGTCTGACAAATAAAACTAATAAGTCCCAAAAAATGTTATTAATAGTTTTTTAAATAATTCTGGTCTTTCACGGTTGGTATTAGCAGTAGCAACTGAGCTGGCTTTAAACCTTTTATTGCAGCTTGAGCTGAGCCGGTTCATTTATGCAGGGCGGAGTCTCACCTCTCTGGTCCAGATCGGCTCAAGTCAGAGGATTAGGCCCCGGGCGTGTGTGCGACAGTAGTGACACTCTCAGCTGCTCTGTCAGACAGTACTGTGTCCCTCCTGCTTGCTGCCGCGTGATGAGTCTAGTGAGCGGCAACGCGGGGTGGTCACGTGAGATGCCTGGTGACATCACCTCTGCTCGTCGCTGCTGCTGACCGCGCGAGATTGGAGAATTAAAAATTCAAAGGAGGGCCTCAGAGTGGCACGATCGCGCTAGCTAACTCAAAAAGTGCTGCAGCCTGCTACTCTTACCGGGACAGTCCGGGACATTTTAAAGGCCGGGACCCGGTCCCAAATTCCGGGACTGTCCCGGCAAAAACGGGACAGTTGGCAAGTATGTATTAATAAGCAGAGATATTAAACTCAACACTATTAAAAAAAAAAAGGTTTATTTTAAAGCTGTTTATTTTAATTTTTAACGGCTAGATTTAGAGTTTTGTCGGTAAGGACCCGCGTAGCTAACGCCGGCTTTTTTCTGGCCGCACCATAAAAATAACTCTGGTATTGAGAGTCCACATAAAGGCTGCGTTAGGCTCCAAAAAAGGAGCGTAGAGCATATTTAACGCAGCTTCAACTCTCGATACCAGAGTTGCTTACGGACGCGGCCAGCCTCAAAAACGTGCTCGTGCACGATTCCCCCATAGGAAACAATGGGGCTGTTTGAGCTGAAAAAAAACCTAACACCTGCAAAAAAAAAACGCGTTCAGCTCCTAACGCAGCCCCATTGTTTGCTATGCGGAAACACTTCCTACGTCTGCACCTAACACTCTAACATGTACCCCGAGTCTAAACACCCCTAACCTTACACTTATTAACCCCTAATAGGCCGCCCCCGCTATCGCTGACCCCTGCATATTATTATTAACCCCTAATCTGCCGCTCCGTAAACCGCCGCTACTTACATTATCCCTATGTACCCCTAATCTGCTGCCCTAACATCGCCGACCCCTATATTATATTTATTAACCCCTAATCTGCCCCCCACAACGTCGCCTCCACCTGCCTACACTTATTAACCCCTAATCTGCCGAGCGGACCTGAGCGCTACTATAATAAAGTTATTAACCCCTAATCCGCATCACTAACCCTATAATAAATAGTATTAACCCCTAATCTGCACTCCCTAACATCGCCGACACCTAACTTCAATTATTAACCCCTAATCTGACGACTGGAGCTCACCGCTATTCTAATAAATGTATTAACCCCTAAAGCTAAGTCTAACCCTAACACTAACACCCCCCTAAGTTAAATATAATTTACATCTAACGAAATTAATTATCTCTTATTAAATAAATTATTCCTATTTAAAGCTAAATACTTACCTGTAAAATAAATCCTAATATAGCTACACTATAAATTATAATTATATTATAGCTATTTTAGGATTAATATTTATTTTACAGGTAACTTTGTAATTATTTTAACCAGGTACAATAGCTATTAAATAGTTAAGAACTATTTAATAGTTACCTAGTTAAAATAATAACAAAATTACCTGTAAAATAAATCCTAACCTAAGTTACAATTAAACCTAACACTACACTATCATTAAATTAATTAAATAAAATATTAAACCTACAATTAAACCTAACACTACACTATCAATACATTAATTAAATACAATATCTACAAATAACTACAATGAAATAAACTAACTAAAGTACAAAAAATAAAAAAGAACTAAGTTACAAAAAATAAAAAAATATTTACAAACATAAGGAAAATCTTACAACAATTTTAAACTAATTACACCTACTCTAAGCCCCCTAATAAAATAACAAAGACCCCCAAAATAAAAAATGCCCTACCCTATTCTAAATTACTAAAGTTCAAAGCTCTTTTACCTTACCAGCCCTTAACAGGGCCCTTTGCGGGGCATGCCCCAAGAAGTTTAGCTCTTTTGCCTGTAAAAAAAAACATACAATACCCCACCCCAACATTACAACCCACCACCCACATACCCCTAATCTAACCCAAACCCCCCTTAAATAAACCTAACACTAAGCCCCTGAAGATCATCCTACCTTGTCTTCACCTCACCGGGTGTCACACCGATCCGTCCTGGCTCCGATATCTTCATCCAACCCAAGCGGGGGCTAGACATCCACTGAAGAAGTCCAGAAGAGGGTCCAAAGTCTTCATCCTATCCGGGAAGAAGAGTAGATCCGGACCGGCAACCATCTTCTTCCAAGCGGCATCTTCTATCTTCATCCTATGAGGACCAGCTCCATCCTGAAGACCTCCACCGCGGACCCATCTTCATCCGGCGACGTCCAACTGAAGAATGTTAGTTAGTTTATTTCATTGTATTTAATTTATTTATTGATAGTGTAGTGTTAGGTTTAATTGTAGGTAATTGTAGGTATTTTATTTAATTAATTTATTGATAGTGTAGTGTTAGGTTTAATTGTAACTTAGGTTAGGATTTATTTTACAGGTAAATTTGTAATTATTTTAACTATTTTAGCTATTAAATAGTTCTTAACTATTTAATAGCTAATTTACCTGGTTAAAATAAATACAAAGTTACCTGTAAAATAAATATTAATCCTAAAATAGCTATAATATAATTATAATTTATGTTATAGCTATATTAGGATTTATTTTACAGGTAAGTATTTAGCTTTAAATAGGAATAATTTATTTAATAAGAGTTAATTAATTTCGTTAGATTAAAATTATATTTAATTTAGGGGGGTGTTAGTGTTAGGGTTAGACTTAGCTTTAGGGGTTAATACATTTATTAGAATAGCGGCGAGATACGGTCGGCAGATTAGGGGTTAATAATTGAAGTTAGGTGTCGGCGATGTTAGGGAGGGCAGGTTAGGGGTTAATAAATATAATATAGGGGTCGGCGGTGTTAGGGGCAGCAGATTAGGGGTACATAGCTATAATGTAGCTGGCGGCTCTTTGCGGTCGGCAGATTAGGGGTTAATTATTGTAGGTAGGTGGCGGCGACGTTGTGGGGGGCAGGTTAGGGGTTAATAAATATAGGGGTCGGCGATGTTAGGGCAGCAGATTAGGGGTACATAGGGATAATGTAGCTGGCGGCGGCGTGCGGACGGCAGATTAGGGGTTAATAAGTGTAGGTAGCTGGCGGCGACGTTGTGGGGGGCAGATTAGGGGTTAATAAATATAATATAGGGGTCGGTGGTGTTAGGGGCAGCAAATTAGGGGTACATAAGGATAACGTAGGTGGCGGTCGGCAGATTAGGGGTTAAAAAAATTTAATCGAGTTGCGGCGATGTGGGGGGACCTCGGTTTAGGGGTACATAGGTAGTTTATGGGTGTTAGTGTACTTTAGAGTACAGTAGTTAAGAGCTTTATGAACCGGCGTTAGCCCAGAAAGCTCTTAACTACTGACTTTTTTCTGCGGCTGGAGTTTTGTCGTTAGATTTCTAACGCTCACTTCAGACACGACTCTAAATACCGGAGTTAGAAAAATCCCATTGAAAAGATAGGATACGCAATTTACGTAAGGGGATCTGCGGTATGGAAAAGTCGCGGCTGAAAAGTGAGCGTTAGACCCTTTTTTGAGTGACTCCAAATACCGGAGGTAGCCTAAAACCAGCGTTAGGAGCCTCTAACGCTGGTTTTCACGGCTACCCCCAAACTCTAAATCTAGGCCCTAGTTAGCAAAAAGTGCCTGTTTGTGCACAGTTGGACCTTGGGATAAAAGTTATTTGGCAGATAAGGAAGACCCCACTAGTATAAGCAATAAAAAACCCATCAATTTAATGCCTCTTTACTGGTAATCCATGTATTGACCACAAACCATTTACTATATTACATCTATGAATATGTTTCTTAAAACTTTACAGCCTTAACAGCCATTTAAAGTTTTACAGAAGGATCCTAATTAGCAAATATTTGTCATGTGTAACAGTATGGACTGAGATTTATTTACAAAATACGTTGGAATAAATATATATATTGCAGAGAATTTATTTCCTTAATAATTTCTGTTTGCAATAAATCTGCCATGATTTAGCTTCTTCCTGAAACCTGAATATTCCTCCCAGGGCTGTAAATTCAGCAGAAAACACATAACAACTTTATTAATTCCTCATGGAATGTAGTTTTGCTTTATTATTTCAATCATTTTTGAGAGGGGATGTCTGCATCTCATACAATCCATCTGGAGAAATAGGGTTCTAGATACATAAATATACAATATATCTTTGGATTTTTCTGCTTCATCATAGTCGCAAGTTTGCAAGGGTAATCCTGTTTAGTGCTCTGATCTATTGCAGAGCTACAGCTTTAAGTTATATGTGGCTGCTTGCTGCGCCTTAATTTTTTACCATAGAGAGTGTAGTGTAGAGAAATAAGAGCAACTGATAAGCTTTTGAAACTAAATTCTATGCGACCTGCTACCAATGGTGACAGATGCAGCATAGAGGCAGCCATATTGCTATCGCACTTAAACCATCTCAAGGAGATAAAATATTGCAGTAAGTAATAGCAATATTATGTGTGTCAGCCTACAATTATTCTGTTAACCTAGTTTACTTTGAAGCAAGTCTACTTCTAGCTGTTGCAAAGTTTGCTGTCATAACTCAATGCGGAAGATCAATAAGAAATAATCTCCCACACTGGGTCAAACCCTTCCTTTCCATTGCAATCCAAGTTGACCCACATTGTCCCTCAATGCAGTCAACAATAACCATAACCATTCCAATAAAAAATAAATATAATGGGTGACCTAGCCCTCCTCTTTACAAAATGGCCCCCACAGCAACCTTATGTCAGATTCCTTAAACATTATTATCTTTCCAGTAACCTCCCTCCCACACACATACACACACAATGAAAATAAGCTAGTGTACTAATCTTGCTATATGACCCCAGCAGCTTTTTCTGAGAACCTTGTCAGGACACAGTTTGATTATTGTGGGCCATAAACTAATTAACCCCCATTAACCCCTTAATGACCGGACCATTTTTCAATTTTCTTACCCTTAATGACAATGGCTATTTTTACATTTCTGCGGTGTTTGTGTTTAGCTGTAATTTTCCTCTTACTCATTTACTGTACCCACACATATTATATACAGTTTTTCTCGCCATTAAATGGACTTTCTAAAGATACCATTATTTTCATCATGTCTTATAATTTACTACAAAAAAAATAATAAAATATGAGGAAAAAATGGAAAAAAACACACTTTTTCTAACTTTGACCCCCAAAATCTGTTACACATCTACAATCACCAAAAAACACCCATGCTAAATAGTTTCTAAATTTTGTCCTGAGTTTAGAAATACCCAATGTTTACATGTTCTTAGCTTTTTTTTTGCAAGTTATAGGGCCATAAATACAAGTAGCACTTCGCTATTTCCAAACCACTTTTTTTCAAAATTAGCGCTAGTTACATTGGAACCCTGATATCTGTCAGGAATATCTGAATATCCCTTGACATGTATATATTTTTTGTTAGAAGACAACCCAAAGTATTGATCTAGGTACATTTTGGTATATTTTATGCCACCATTTCACCGCCAAATGCGAGCAAAAAAAAAAAAAAAACTTTCCATTTTTCACAATTTTAGGTTTCTCACTGAAATTATTTACAAACAGCTTGTGCTATTATGGCACAAATTGTTGTAAAAGCTTCTTTGGGATCCCCTTTGTTCAGAAATAGCAGACTTATATGGCTTTGGCATTGCTTTTTGGTAATTAGAAGGCCGCTAAATGCTGCTGCGCACCACAAGTAAATTATGCCCAGCAGTGAAGGGGTTAATTAGGTAGGTTGTAGGGAGCTTGCAGGGTTAATTTTAGCTTTAGGGTAGAGATCAGCCTCCCACCTGACACATCCCACCCCCTGATCCCTCCCAAACAGCTCTCTTCCCTCCCCCACCCCACAAATGTCCCCGCCATCTTAAGTACTGGCAGAAAGTCTGCCAGTACTAAATAAAAGGAGTTTTTTTTTTTTTTTTTATAAAAAAAATAAAATATTTTAGCTGTGATGGACTCCTGCCTTAGCCCCAACCTCCATTACCCCCCCCCCCCAGCTCTCTAACCCTCTCCCCTATCTAATTGCGGCCATCTTGGGTACTGGCAGCTGTCTGCCAGTACCCAATTTGCCCCAAAAACAAAAGTATTTTTTCCTCTTTTGGAATTTTTTATGTTTTCTGTAGTGTAGCAGCCCCCCACAATACCCCTATCCCCCTCCCAGATCCTTTTATATTATTTTTTTTTAAAATCTTTTTCCCCCCCTCTTCCCTCCTCATTGGTGTTAGTGGCCAGCTAATGCGCGCGCACACGCGCGCCCCGCACGCTCCCGGCACCCGGTGTGCACATTGCACTTCTAGGAACCGGATGCCGGGTAGCGATGGGCCGCCCACCCGCCTCCCTGTTACGCTCCCACCCACCAACGAACCGGCACCATCGCTACCGGTGCAGAGAGGGCCACAGAGTGGCTCTCTCTGCATCGGAGTCTTCTAAAAAGGTATTGCAGGATGCCTCCATATGGAGGCATCACTGCAATACCCTGAGAGCTGCTGGAAGCGATTGCGAACGCTTCCAGCACTCTGTTAGACAACTGACGTACCAGGTACGTCCATTGTCATTAACTGCTTGTTAATGCATGACGTACCTGGTATGTCAGTTGTCATTAAGGGGTTAAAACCCTTTTCACCATAAAAACCCTAAAAGTGACCCAGTCCACTGCTGTATCACACATTGATAATAAATATTAGCCCCCTTCCTTATGAATCCCCAGGTACCTGATCCATAACTTTACCCCTACTGGATTGCCTCTCTCTGGGAGCAATTTACATCAAACAGCTTTGTAAATTTAGAAGCTCAGAATTTTCCCTGAAAGAAATAAAGAATGATGACTGAGAGGGAGAAAAAAATAAGTTAATAGATATCTATTAACTGATGCACAGAAAAGGGATTGACATAAAGTAGGTATTAAAGAGAGTAAACATTAAAAGGAATAATGTAACTCAGGATTGGCTCCAAGGGGGAGCATTGACAAGCAATGCCCGTCCAAATGGAATGCTGTGCCCCCTAAAAAATTATTAGAATAGTTGTATGAAACAGATTAAAAGCATTTGCTTTAAACCGATACAGTACAGCTTTTAATTCA
The DNA here is from genome assembly GCF_027579735.1 of Bombina bombina. Classification (NCBI taxonomy): domain Eukaryota; kingdom Metazoa; phylum Chordata; class Amphibia; order Anura; family Bombinatoridae; genus Bombina; species Bombina bombina. The sequence continues at coordinate 281,037,594 of NC_069499.1, forward strand.
AAATTAAGACAGGGAAAATCCACATGCGTTGCCAGAAAGAAAGTTAAGTTGTGCTTTGTGCTAGAAGGTTGTTGTTGGGTTTTGTATTTTTAAACAGACTATTGTTACTTTCTGCGCACTACCGTACTTACCCCTGTAGCGTTACCTGTAGTCGACTGTGTTGGGCGTGATTTCCTCAAATGAGGTTAACCAGTAAACCGGTGTTTGTGTAGTAAGGGAGGCCCCATGGGTTGCCAAAGACACTGATGCTTTAGACTCTGGATGTTGGGCTTGCTGGGTAGTAAACAGGCACATTTTAGGCTGCCCCGAACACCATGATGCATATGGAACTTGCAGGGCTATGTTTCCTGCTCTTGTTACCCGCTTGCTCCTGGTCTCAATCAACATCAATCCACTTTGTAGAGCCAGCGAGCTGCTCATAGAATCAATTCTATAATATTGTGTCATTCTCTTGTCAGCCCTCTGGAGAGCCACGAGTAAAGGGATCTGATGGTGAGAGTCGTATTATCAGTTTGTCTATCATATTTCTAGAGTATAAATATTACAGAACTACATTACCAGGCTTTGAAAACTAGAGAAAGGGCACAAAAGAAATGAGCACAAAAACCAAACAAACAAAATCAACAGAGGGTTAGTTATAGTGTTGGCAGTTTGAAGTACTTGTCTTGAATTTCTGCTTTGTGTTGCATATAGTCAGGTGTCACACAACAGGGCCAGTGCCTGTGTAAGAGACTAAATTGAATTTCTTTGGTTTTTAAATTATATAAAAACTGATCTTTACTCAGGTGAAAAAGTAATACTTTTTTAAACCATTGTGGGGTGCTTCATTCACACATAAAGTTGTAAGAGCATTGTGTGCAAACATGAATGTAACATATTAAACTATGCAAAAGACAGATGAAAGCACTGCTTGTAACATTGGAGAACCCAGTGACCAATCAAATCACTAAGCATCAAAGGATAGGAATAACTTTGTTTAGTCTTATATGCCATGTTGTTTGGGCATAAGCATTGTTGCACTTGTATAAGAAAATGATGTTGAGAGTTACTTGAAGGTTTTGGGTTAATTGTGCATTAAATGTCTTCTGTTTACTAAAGCTGGTGTTATGTTCCCAGGTCTGAGCTGCACATGTAAAGATGGCTATGCAGAGGTGGAGCTGGGCTCACCATTGGTGACCTGCAACAACTGTAATATGAGTATTTAATACACCATATGCACAACCTACAGCTATTATGAATATAGCTCCTATATATACACACACCATGGTTCTCAGGAACATACCTCATACATCTCATACATGCTTTGTAAATGCATGCCCCCTCGTAAAAAAAATGCCCCCTCATTTCATTCGTTCTGGAGCCGACCCTGATGTAACTGTAAGTGGTATCTCCATCTGAACATTTTATTACAACAATAATGTTACAATTCTGTGGTCAAGCAACTTATATCTAATAATTTTGGCCACAGAAACCAAATTGTATAGATAGATAAAGCTTATTATCCTGCATGCACCGTTCTCTTCCTTGAATCTAAATAATTCAGCCTTAATAAAATAAAATAAAATTGTTCTTTGAGGGAATACAAGATTGTCACCAGCAGTGTGCTATACAGTATTTTACTACCAGAAACTAGAGAAATACCAAATGATTTCTGAGGGAGCTTTATTACTAGAAGACTCTGAGTATTACAACCACATGTGACTGCTATTTTGTTAACCTGGGTACAGTGAATGACAACTCACATAGAATCAGAAGACTCCCTAAGTGCACTGCACCAGAGCAGAAACAACATGGTAATTGCCATATATAAATATTAAAAAAAATACTTGCAAATGTTTCTGAAACCGGATCGTTTTGAAGTATACATTTCAACATTTTAACCTGCCATCTTCCCAACTTAGCTCCAATTCTGGAAAATAGAGCAAATGTGCTTTGGAAACAAAGTTTATTCTATTTAAAAAGGTAATCACATGCTGTTTGTTTTCTTTTTCTTATTACATTGTTTTTTATTATTCTTAAACGTGGTGTACTGCCCTCTTATAATCAAAGATCTTTCCTGGAACAATACTTAACTGTTGCTTAGAATGTAAGACTGCCATTGACATTTATTTCCATGCGCTCAGGCAGCTGTCCAGTTTAATCCATTTATGGTCTTCTTGTAATTGCTTTTCCACAATCTTGTTGCTGTGTCTACAAGGAAAGAGTCAAAGGGAAATAAACCCATGAAAACAACTTAAATGTCTATGCCATAATTTCATCAAAGCTTTAGATGACCATAACCAACAGTGTAGCTTTATGCCTCACTCTAGACTATGTAGCACTTATATTGATGCCATCATGCATAAATCTGTTTATATAATAACACTTACAACAGCTGACTAGGTTGACTTGTTCATATGTTAGTGCTATCATGCAATGCAAAACATACATATTGCAATAATGATAATAAAGTGTTGTGAAACAAATGTTTATATATTATCAGCTTGAAAAGTCTCTGGCACAGGCTGATTCATATCTGGTAAAATAACTTCTAAATATGTGTCATCCAAAAAAAAAAAAAAGAAAAAAAGCCCACATTTTTAGATAACTCCTTGCCAAGTATAAACACCTTTTAAAACTCCCTTTGCTTTCAGAGCTACTCACCTCATTACAGGGCAGCAACAGTGTGTTTTCGGGCGATCAGGACCATGGTGCACTAACTTGTCATCTGAGGTTCTTTCCTATGCACCAACAGTCGCGCTAACTCCAGTTATTAGCATGGTCAAGTCTCCTCGGCTTACCTTTGTGGATGCAGTATCCCATGTAAATAGTGCACTACAATTAATAGCCTTAACTGTCATGTTAGCACTTGCAACAAAAACAAATCAATAATTGTAATGCACAAGTCTGTCATAAAATCCTCAAACTTCCAGTAGCTGCTTGGTTATTCCTGCCTTCCTACTGACCTCTGGCTCCTTGAATTCTGGCTTCCAATTATGGTTTTGTATCCTTGTCTGACCATTTTACTCTAGCACCTGATTGTATTACATACCTGGCTTGACCCCTGGCTATATTATTAGACTGCTTTTTTCTTACCCTTGTTTTATGCTTGGTTGGACTGATCTTTAACTTATCTCTATGTCCTTCCTTGCTCCCTTGTCCTTTTGTGCCTTTGCTTGTCCAGACTGTCTGATAGAAGACTATTTTAGAAAAGAAAATTTGCGCTGCCAGATTTCGGTATGCCTTTCTCTCCTAGGATATTTTTCCCAAAAAATATCTTGTGCGGACTTGTAGAAAAAGGAAGATTTAGTAGTATTGGGTGCAAGAATATGCTTAAACCTCTGTTGAAAAATAAATATATGCTGAAGAAATAATATTGAAAAAATGTATATAACGTAAGAAGAACCAAGATGGAATATATATATATATATATATATACAGTAAAAAAAAAGTAAAAAAGATAAAAATGATAAAAATCTAGTTTTAGGTGATTAAACCTATGTTAGGATTTTGGTATATTTAGTCTAAATAGAGTTAATAGTGATACTAAAAATAGACCTTAAAGTACTGGTTGAAATTATTTCATTGAAGGGACTGTTTGTAATTATTTCAACTGCACTCAGAAGTTTTCAAAGACAATTTATTTAAACAATATGAGACAAAGCAGGGTAATGATACTGTAGTAATGTAAAGGTCGTTGGTAAGGTGTTATTTATATAGAGGAGTCGTCAATGTAAGATGTTGATAACAGTGTTGCACCTAGTACATTGTAACACCTAGTGTAACACTGTAATCAGTTTAATGCATATAACTTTTCACTTGTAACAATGTGGATATAATTATATACATAAAATCAGGATGCCTGTCTGTTTGAAAGTATCAGCCTGTATCTTTTATAAAATCTGAATTCAATTTGTGTATTAAATAAAGATAGATTAAGATAAAATCGATTACATTACAATAGAAAGCGATTATAATACTAGTCAGAGCAATTATAATGCTAGTCAGAGCAATAATCTTAAGTTAGAATCATAAGTTAGAATGTAGTCGGCCGACTATAAATAAAAAAATAAATAAAAAATATAGAGCTCTCAGTAAGTGAAAAAAGGTTTAAAATTATATACCACCGGTGGGGTTTAAAAAGTCTCTTGTTGCGTCTTCAAGTTACCCTTACAGTCTTTTTTGTATGTTAAAGTGCAGACGTGATTTGTTGTTGCCAGTGCTATACGGACTGAAGAGATTCAACAGTAAGGAGCGGGGTGATGTTTTACTTACTGTCTCTTCGCCGATTCTGGAGCCTGGTTGTAGATCCGGAAGGTGTTAGGTGGTTGTCCACTCAGCTGTTTTTGTTGCACAGGCGATGAGGGCCTCGATATCTTTTCTTCATGAGAATGACAAACACATGAGGTAACAAAGTAAATGGAGCGGGATCCTCCCGTTTCAAAATGCAGTAAATATCCTGGAACAAACTGTTTACAAAGCACAATCCTTGTTGCAACTTGCCACAATGAAATAATTTCAACCAGTACTTTAAGGTCTATTTTTAGTATCACTATTAACTCTATTTAGACTAAAAATACCAAAATCCTAACATAGGTTTAATCACCTAAAACTAGATTTTTATCATTTTTATCTTTTTTACTTATTTTTTACTATATATATATATATATATATATATATATATATATATATATATATATATATATATATATATATATATATATATATATATATATGGTACAACAAGAGGTCAGAAAAGTGGACATATATTAGCGCTGGTTGTTCAGAGTTTGGTGTAAATAATCACAATGGGAAAACTGGTTTTCAGAGTACCCACCACAAAGAAATAACCTGGATAGTATTAATATGTATAGGTATACACCTAGAGTTTTGTGTTGCCCGCTTACAGTTATATATATATATATATATATTCCATCTTGGTTCTTCTTAAGTTATATACATTTTTTCAATATTATTTCTTTAGCATATATTTATTTTTCCACAGAGGTTTAAGCATATTCTTGCACCCAATACTCCTAAATCTTCCTTTTTCTACTTGTCCAGACTGTCTACCTGGTTCTGACTTTGACTTTCCATATGACTGTGGCTCTTGATCTCCAGTTACATGTTTACCTATTAGCCCCTGTGCCTACTTCCTCTCTAGCAAACCTGTTTGTGGCATCTGGAGAAAACCTTGTCGGGAGAAGAAAAGGTGAGCGCTACCATCAGTCCTGTGTCAGGCCAACAGTAAAGCATCCCAAGACCATTTATGTGTAGGGTTGCTTCTCAGCCAAGGGATTGTGCTCACTCACAATTTTGCCTAAGAACACAGCCATAAAGAATGGTAGAAAAACATCCTCCAAGAGCAACTTCTCCCAACCATCCAAGAACAGTTTGATGACAAACAATGCCTTTTTCAGTATGATGGCAAAAGTGATAACTAAGTTAACTGGGGAACAAAACATTAATATTTTGGGTCCATAGCCAGAAGTTAATCCCATTGAGAAATTGTGATCAATCCTCAAGAGGCTGGTAAACAAAACCCCCCCACACAAATTGTGACAAACTCCAAGCATTGATCATGCAAGAATGGGCTGCCATCAGTCAGGATGTGGCCCAGAAGTTGACTGACAGCATGCCAGGGCAAATTGATTATGCAAGAATGGGCTGCCATCAGTCAGGATGTGGCCCAGAAGTTGATTGACAGCATGCCAGGCCGAATTGCAGAGGTCTTGAAAAAAAAAGGGTCAACACAGCAAATATTGACTCTTTGCATAAACTTTATGTAATTGTCAATAAAAGCCTTTGACACTTATGAAATGCTTGTAATTATATTTAAGTATACAGTACCATAGTAACATCTGACAAAAGATCTAAAAACACAGAAGCAGCAGACTTTGTGAAAATTAAGATTTGTGTAATTTTAAAAAATTTTGGCCAACACTGTAAGTCTCGAATACCACCTACACTGACATAATGTCTAAACTACACTCCCCTGGAATGCCCAGCTAACTGCCTACTGTCAAAAATGAACTCACTATAGCAAACTGTACTATAAATAACAAATCTCCCCATTATAACTATGAAGCTATGTTGCTAAAGTTATCATCAATGTCTAAATAATGTGAGATGCACTAAAATGCAGGTGGCTGACTGCCGGAGGGCCGGAGAAACCTTGCCCACCTTTCCAGGCTCCTGGAACTCAGTGCCGGAAGGGGTGTTGAGTAGGGTGCAGGGGATCAAGTCGCACTTTTAGCATCTTGCCGGCAATTCGATGAGGCACCTAGGGTTACCACTTGTTTGGGTGTGCTACTTTCCGGTCCCCCATTCCTCTCAGAAGGTAGCACCCCCAAACAAGTGGTATCTCTAGGTATAGGGGTACCACTTAATCCTGATTGAATGATTTTAAATCCCTATCCCAAAATCAGTCAATAGCAAGAATGTTTTTAAATTTAAATTCTAATTATCCTTTTCTGTTGGATGATTAGAATTTAAATTTAAAAAACTTCTTGCTATTGGCTGATTAAAATCAGCTATTAGGGAATGACTGATTTAAAATCAGCCAATCAGGATTAAGTGATACCCCTATATATTGTTCCGCACTTCTGAAACTTCAGTGTGTGGCAGCGATCACATAAAGAGGAGAGCTCCCCAAAGAAACCTGTAGAAAAGAAGATGTGGAGCAAAGGTGGCTGAAGAGGTCCCCGAAGCCTGCTGCCGTGAAGATGGGCCCCATGCACCATGAATCAGGATGAAGAGGGCCCAACATTGGATCAAGAGGAGCTGGATTACAATGGTGAGTGCCACTTTTGGGGTTAGTTAGAACTTTTTTGGGGTGGATTTATTATTTTTTAGAATAGAGTTTTTATTTTAACTATTATTTTCTAGGCTAGGTTTTTTTAGTTAGATTTTGTTATTTTGGGGGGTGGGGGTTACTTGTAGAGAGGTTTTTTGTATGTGTTGTAATTTTTTGTTTTCCAAAAGGCCCTTTTAAAAAGCTATATTTATTTTTAGTGTTAGGATTTAGGATTTTATTTTGGTTTTGGGTGGCTTTTTAATTTTATGGGCAATGTAGTTAATTTTAGGTATAATGGTGGGTTTTCATTTTGGATACTGTAGTTTATAATTTTTTGTAACAGCTTTTTATTTTTCTGTAACTCAGATTTGTTTTAATTTTTTGTAACGTGGGGTTAGTTAAGTTTAATGGGGGGGGGTAGGTGTTAGGTAGAGTAGGGTTAGATTGCATTTGGGGTTTGGTGGTTTAGGTTTAATATTTATTAATATTTACTTAGATATTTTTATTGATAACTTAGAGGGTTAGAGGGGGTTAGGTGTTAAGTTAGTTTGTATTTGGGGTATATGGTGACATAGGGGTTAATTGTTAGATACTTACGATGGATTTATGGCAGCAAATGGGGTTTACAGTTAAAGACTTAGGGGCCTATCTATCAAGTTCCATATGGAGTTTGAGGGCCCGTGTTTCTGGCAAGCCTGCAGGCTCGCCAGAAACACCAGTTATGAAGCAGCAGTCTTTAGACCGCTGCTCCATAACCCTGCCCACCTGCTCTGTTGAGGTGGACAGGAATCGCCGGAATTCAACCCGATCGAGTACGATTGGGTTGATTGACACCCCCATTGGCAGGGGGCAGCATTGCACCAGCAGCTCACAAGAGCTGTTGGTGCAATGCTGAATTCGGAGAGAGTATTGCTCTCCGCATTCAGCGATGTCTGTCGGACCTGATCCGCACTGTCAGATCAGGTCCAACAGACATTTCATAAGGCCTCATAGGGGTTTATAACCTAGTAACTTATTATATAGTATGTAAGAACAAAGAAAGTGAATGTCCCAAATAAGGTGTCCCAAAAGACTAGGATACTGCAGTCATACTGATAAAGGTAAAATCTAAACAAAGACACTTGTTCAGCTAAAGCACACAATACTTAATAAATAAGCAAATATACAAATAATACCACTAAAAATACCCTAATAGGTCCCTCACTACAGGAACTGAAGCTGGTTTACAATCTAATGTGCTGCACCACTAGTGATGTCGCGAATAGTTCGCCGGCGAATAGTTCCCGGCAAACATAGCTTGTTCGCGTTCGCCGCGGCGGGCGAACATATGCGATGTTCGATCCGCCTCCTATTCGTCATCATTGAGTAAACTTTGACCCTGTATCTCACAGTCTGCAGACACATTTCAGCCAATCAGCAGCAGACACTCCCTCCCAGACCCTCCCAGCTCCTGGACAGCAGCCATTTTAGATTCATTCTGATCCTGCATTCTTAGTGAGAGGAGGGATAGTGTAGCTGCTGCTGATTTTATAGGGAAATTCATCGCTAGGCTAGTGTATTCAGTGTCCACTACAGTCCTGAAGGACTAATCTGATCTCTGCTGTAAGGACAGCACCCCAAAAAGCCCTTTTTAGGGCTAAAACATCTTTTTTTTGCCTGTGTAATTTTAACTGTGAAACATCAGTCTGCTAGTGTAATCTTATTGCAGTTGCCTGCCTGCCAGCGTGTGTACCAGGCCCACTTGCCAACTAGTGCCACCAATCATATTTGTTATAAAAGTAGTGTAAATATTTTAAAAAAAAATTTGTAGCTATTGGGACACCGCAGTGGAAGGTACCCAGCTGAAATTTCTTTGCACAAAAGGCAATCCCCAACCTGTACTCGATTGTGCGAAAGGAAGTAATGGCATGTCTGGCACACAGTATTGGGGCAAGGGTCCATCTGACCACTGATAGCTGGTCTGCAAAGCATGGTCAGGGCAGGTATATCACCTACACTGCGCATTGGGTAAACCTGCTGATGGCTGCCAAGCATGGAATGCCTGGCTCTGCAGAGGATAAGTTGGTGACACCTCTACTCCTCCTACTCCATCCTCTTCCATAACCTCCTCGGCTGAGTCCTCTTCTGCTGCTGCGTCTTGCTCCACATCAACTGCATCCCCCCAGCTCCCCAGGTACTATTCCACATCCCGGATACGGCAGTGTCACGCCGTCTTGGGGTTGACTTGCCTGAAAGCAGAGAGTCACACCGCAGCAGCACTCCAATCCACCCTGAACGCACAGGTGGATCAGTGGCTGACTCCGCAACAACTGGAGATTGGCAAAGTGGTTTCTGACAACGGAAGTAATTTGGTGGCAGCATTGAAATTGGGCAAGTTGACACATGTGCCGTGCATGGCACATGTGTGTAATCTGATTGTACAACGCTTTGTGCATAAGTACCCAGGCTTACAGGACATCCTGAAACAGGCCAGGAAGGTGTGTAGCCATTTCAGGCGTTCCTACACGGCCATGGCGCATTTGTCAGATATCCAGCGGCGAAACAACATGCCAGTGAGGCGCTTGATTTGCGACAGCCCGACACGTTGGAATTCAACACTCCTAATGTTTGACTGCCTGCTCCAACAAGAAAAAGCAGTTAACGAGTATTTGTATGACCGGGGTGCTAGGACATCCTCTGGGGAGCTGGGAATTTTTTTGTCCCGTTACTGGACGCTCATGCGCAATGCCTGTAGGCTCATGCGTCCTTTTGAGGAGGTGACAAACCTAGTCAGACGCACCGAAGGCACTATCAGTTACATCATACCATTTGTTTTCTTCCTGGAGCGTGCCCTGCGAAGAGTGCTGGATCAGGCCGTAGATGAGCGTGAAGAGGAAGAGTTGTGGTCACCATCACCACCAGAAACAGCCTTATCAGCATCGCTTGCTGGACCAGTGGCAACACAGGAAGAGGATTGTGAGGAAGAGGAGTCAGAGGAGGAATGTGGCTTTGAGGAGGAGGAGGAAGACCAAGCACAACAGGCATCCCAGGGTGCTTGTTGTCACCTATCTGGTACCCGTGGTGTTGTACGTGGCTGGGGGGAAGAAGATACCTTCAGTGAGATCAGTGAGGATGAGGAACGGGACATGAGTAGCTCGGCATCCAACCTTGTGCAAATGGGGTCTTTCATGCTGTCGTGCCTGTTGAGGGACACTCGTATAAAAAAGCTGAAGGAGAACGAACTGTACTGGGTGTCCACGCTACTAGACCCCCGGTATAAGCATAAAGTGACTGAAATATTACCGAATTCCTGCAAGTCAGAAAGGATGGAGCAGTTAAAAAATAAATTAAAAAGTATGCTTTACACAGCGTATAAGGGTGATGTCACAGCACAACGGGAATCTAACAGGGGAAGAGGTGAAAGTAATCCTCCTCCTTCCACGACCATGCCGGCAAGGACAGGATGCTTTCCAGACATGTTGTTGATGGAGGACATGTGGACCTTTTTAACTCCTATGCATCCCCAGAGCCTTTCGGGATCCAGCCTCAGAGAACGACTCAACCGACAGGTAGCAGACTACCTCGCCTTAACTGCAGATCTCGACACTCTGAGGAGCGATGAACCCCTTGGCTACTGAGTGTGCAGGCTTGACCTGTGGCCTGAGCTATCCCAATTTGCAATCGAACTTCTGGCCTGCCCCACTTCAAGTGTCCTGTCAGAAAGGACCTTCAGTGCAGCAGGAGGTATTGTCACTGAGAAGAGAAATCACCTAGGTCAAAAAAGTCTTGATTACCTCACCTTTATTAAAATGAATGAGGGATGGATCCCGAAGGGACTGACATTGGGCGATACATTTGAGTAAAAAAGGCCTGATGAGATGAGCTGCCTTGGGCTAAAAATGGTCCACACGCTGCAGTATTTTATCTTTGAATGCCGGATGACTTGCGTGACTTATCCGCCAACAACTAGGGTTCAAGCCGCAATGTTTTAGGGCACTTTCTAACTGTCAAACAAAAATCAATTTTTCTGGTCACTGCTACAGCAGAGGCTGCAACAATACCTAATTTTTCAGGCATGTGTACATGCCTAATTTTTCTGGCCTCTGGTGCTACACTGTGGCTTCAAAACCCAAACAAAAAAAAAAGCACATAACAGGGATTAAACTGCTAAGAATAGTACTACTTAACACACCACTCATATCTGGTGGCACAGTAGATTGCACGCGGCACAGTAGATTGCACGCGCAGTGCTCCAAATTTGAAGTAGGAGGACTGACCAAGCATCTTTTTCCATCTCCCGGTTCCTAAAATTATCTCCGGGTTCCTAAAATCGATGCCATACCTGTACTCGATTGTGCAAAAGCAAGTGATGGCATATGGGGTCTTTCATGCTGTCGTGCCTGTTAAGGGTCGGGGACCCTCATATATAAAGGCTGAAGGAGAACGACCTGTACTGGGTGTCCAAGCATCTTTTTCCATCTCCCGGTTCCTAAAAATGATCTCCGGGTTCCTAAAATCGATGCCATACCTGTACTCGATTGTGCAAAAGGAAGTAATGGCATATGGGGTCTTTCATGCTGTCGTTCCTGTTGAGGGTCGGGGACCCTCGTATAAAAAGGCTGAAGGAGAACGACCTGTACTGGGTGTCCAAGCATCTTTTTCCATCTCCTGGTTCCTAAAAATTATCTCCGGGTTCCTAAAATCGATGCCATACCTTTACTCGATTGTGCAAAAGGAAGTCATGGCATACGGGGTCTTTCATGCTGTCGTGCCTGTTGAGGGTTGGGGACACTCGTATAAAAAGGCTGAAGGAGAATGAGCTTTACTGGGTGTCCAAGCATCTTTTTCGATCTCCCGGTTCCGAAAATCCATGCCATATACACTTCCCCTGGCGCCGCAACTGCCTCTGGGAACCTTACCATGGGTCACAGACTGCACGTCTTGTAATTCTCTGTCTGGGAATTAAATATTTATCAAATCTATCTATTTATCTATCAAATCTATGTAACTATCAATCATATCTATCAAATGTATATTGCATCTATTGATCTATGTAATCTATGTATTTATCTTTCAAATCTATCTATCTCGTGGCCAGAATGTTTTGTGACAGCCACTGGTGTTTTGGTCAAATGTCCGTTGGACAAATGTCCGTCGGCTAAAAGTCCGGCCACGATTGCACGCGCAGTGCCCCAAATTTGAAGTAGGAGGACCGACCAAGCATCTTTGTCCATCTCCCGGTTCCTGAAAATCCCTGCCATATACACGTCCCCTGGTGCCGCAACTGCCTCTGGGAACCTTACCATGGGTCACAGACCGCACGTCTTGTAATTCTCTGTCTGGAAAATTATATATCTATCAAATCTATCTATTTATCTATCAAATCTATCTAACTATCAATCGTATCTATCAAATGTATATTGCATCTATTGATCTATGTAATCTATGTATCTATCTATCAAATCTATCTATCTCGTAGTTGTGCAAATGGACTGTTTGCGGTTGTTTGCGGTGCGTTACACGGGGAGTTCGGTCTGTCACTGTGAAGCGGGCGTAACCCTTACACTACCTGATCGATACAACATCATACCTGATGTTTTAAAGCACATTATTCCAAACAATTTAGGAATGTTAGGTGATTTATGCCCTTTATGGCTTAAAACCAGACTCTGCATCAACTATGTAATTTTCCGTGGGAGTTTTGCCATGGATCCCACTCCGGCATGCCACAGTCCAGGTGTTAGTCCCCTTGAAACAACTTTTCCATCACTAATGTGGCCAGAAAGAGTCCCTGTTGGTTTTAAAGTTCACCTGCCTATTGAAGTCAATGGTGGTTCGCCCGGTTCGCCGGTTCGCGAACAGTTGCAGAAGTTTGAGTCCGAAATTTGAAACTGAAATTTTTAGGTTCGCAACATCACTATGCACCACTACTATAATGTTCAATAATAAAGCAAAAGTTTAGTTCAGTGCATCAGAAAGTATGGCAGCACAAGCAAACCAAAGAGACCGCTCAGTCCCAAACACAATCTGACCTCTTCCTAGTAAATGTGAAGCATGTATCTAGAAGAGCTGTTAAGGGGATTATGCCTGAGTTCACTTTAACAGGTAGACTGCCGCCAGAGCATCCTCCGTATCTTCTTGTGTGGCCGCCCATACAGGCTGTTATCCGCTCAATCAAGAGTGTCTTCCTGGTACTGGAATCCATGGGGGGTTCCCACAACGGGTGTGCTGCAACACACTATGCCCTATTGCGCGTTTCGCTTCTCCATACACAAAGCCAGGAGCTTCTTCCAGGTGATGTCATCATCAAAGAAATGGGTCTTTTTCATTAGTTTCCAGTGTCATGTGTACTTCTGCACGACACCAATTTAAGGTGGATTCCTGCAGTTCAATCAAGGCATAATATTAACCTTGCTCATTTTTCAAATACAACGAGCATTGACAGACCTTTTCATTAAATCTTTATTTGCAGACTGATTTACTGATCATCAAATATTGTGTGAGCGTTTACGTATTTCCTATAGAAGTCAATGGAGAAAAAAACATACACCCGAGTATCGCGCAAACACGATCGCATTTTTTGCAATTGGGCTGACCCAACATGAAAATATGAATATTTAATATTCCAATGTTCATAACATAATGGAATATGTTCTGTTTATTCATAATTACTTCTACATATATCTGATGGGGTTTTTTTAAACAAATTTATATTTATATCTATATATATAGAGATGATTATATATAGGTACAGATATATATAGGAATATCTATTTAAAAATACATAGACCATATTCTGCTATGTGCAAAACGTTGGAATGTGAAATATTTACAGTAAATACATAGTTAAACATATATATATATATATATATATATACATACAAATACATATTTAGTAATGTATATGTATATATCTCTATGTTAAAGTACTGGCTGCTTTTTTTTAATAACACCTGATACCACATATCTTTGAGCCCTTAGAACTTTTGTGTGCAATATTTTTTTTAAATAATTTTTATTACATGGTGTTATTACGAGTGTACTTTGTAATGTATTTTTGAAGTGTTTTGTCCAACTTTTTAGTTTCAGAAAACAGTTAATCACAACTCTGAGATGGAGGTAAGAATTGTAATATAAACGCAACTAAAACGGATTGAGAAAGCATGATATCGCTTGCGTAAAAATGTTGTAATCTAGCCCATAGTGTTATAGCAGTTACTTAGTAGAGTCTTACTGTGGCTAACGACAAACACCTATACCAGCCTATCTAAAAAACGCCATTTTTACTTAGCTTCCTTCCTTTTAGAATGCAGACTTTCAGCTGAGTGATTTATTATGTACAGAAAAGAACATGTTTTCATTTACAGTTTTACTATATGATTTATTTTCTTCTAAAATCAACCCATTAGAGCCAACAAATCATTTCTAGAGTTTTCACAAATAAAATGTCCTGTATTTCTGATTTACATAGCGCCATTTCATTTTAGTTATAAGATGGATGGAATTCAGGCTGTGCATTCTCCCACGTTCCAATCAGCCCTTGTATATAAAATATATAGCTAAATTACAGATGGTGACACAGAAAGATTCTGAATTTCATTACAGCTGATTTCTAAGATGTCCTGTGAAGTGAATGACTCTGCCTATTTTGCAATGAACATGTTTTCTGCTTCTTGTTATTATTTCTATTTGAGTAAAATTAGTTTACAGAATTTTGCATCCATTTGTTCAACTTATTTTTAAACTCATTTATACAATTTCATTCAAATCAACATAGATGAATCAGAAACAGTTTAGGCAAAAACAAACAAACAAACAAAAAAAATGAAAGCTTTTTGCCCACGTTGGGTTAGCAAAAACGTTTTACTTTCACCTTGTAATACACGTGCTAGCCGACGCACGCAAAAAAGCCTCCATCTAGCGAAGTTAACACTTAAGCAGGAGCACTAAATAGCAACCCACTCATAATTTAACCCTTTATTGGTGCCTTTACACACAAATAAGATCCTTTGGTTACACCATAATTCCAGTGTATAGAGTGACACATAGAGCTCCAGTGTAATATATATAGATATACTGTTGTTCACTCTATAATTTCCAAGAATGGGATCCAGCAATCTGGAATTCCTGCATTCAATTTACATTTCTGACTCTTCTTCTTTCCTTCCCTATTAACGTATCTGATTGCTTTCTAGCTTAATCTCTGCTTGACACAGATACATATACACTGCTCTCCTTGACCTATGATTATACACCAAGATGTATAGACAGATCTTGTGACCTTTCTTGCAGTTACATTATTTGTTAAGAACATGATAAAAGAAAAAAGATTGTTTTTGCTTCTGAAATTCCATTGACCTCTAGTACAAGAAGTAATGAGTTTCCATTACTTTTAATAAGTCCAGAATAAAAATACATCCAGCCCCACACTAATTTGCTGGTAGTACAGGATACCAGGTAAGTTCAGCTGATACATCAGGTACAGGACACTCAGCAAGTATAAGAAATCCAACATTTATAGGTGGTGAAGTTGGTACCGGATACCGGGTAAGTGCAACTGGTACAACAAGTTGCAATCAGGAAACAAGACAAGTACAAGGCAGGTTTGCAACACAGGATTCAAAGTGATCTTAATAGCAAGTAACAGGCAGGCTCAAGGTTAACTGCTCAATAACACAGCATAAAATTATGCGCTGAAGGACTTTATATAGGAACTCCCACACCTGTGGTTACTTATGAGGGAGTTCTCAAAATTAGGCATGGCCCCTTTAAATTTGTTTAGAGCTTGGCCACGCACTCCAAAGAAATGCAGTAGCCACTGCAGGAGACAAACCTAAGCATTCCACATGGAGAAATGTTGAAACAGGAGCTTGTTACTGGAACTGAGTTAGGTAAGTACCTGGCAGCCTGAGGGGACAAGGTATGATTGACTGGTTTCCATATCAAACTTACCTGCTCCACTAGGAAACTTGTACCTTCCTAATCCTATAACTGTGTTGCTAGGCCTGCTAAAATACTACACAATCCACCAGGTTTTTCATACACTCTTTTTGAAACTATGGAGAGCTAATCAATTTCCAAAAAATATCTCAGACTCACCTGCTATCGCTAACATTCCATATCTGTTTATACAAAGGGGAGAGTTTACCATCAAATTTTTTTTTTTAATATCTATTTTTATTTGAGTTTCATGTATATATATATATATACACAGTATTACTCATCATGGGACATATTTATCAAAGCGTCAACTAAAAATACGCTTAAATTCTGCGTCATATTTGTTGTGAGATTGATCCGCCGTAATTATCAAAGCGTCAAGATTGTCAAATGTTAAAATTTGTGACGTAATATACGCTCCCGCAATCTCAATCTGACACAGATCGATGCTTGCTTCATTACAGATGTTTCAAAGTCACATTCGACTCTATTTGACCATTTTCCCAATTTATCAAACATTTAAGTGTGACGCAGCGTACCTAATTTTCAATTTGCCACCCTTGAGGCCGCAGATGCCATAGAAGTCAATGGGAGTCTGAAAACAGAAAGCTTATGTTCGATGCTGCAAGACAATGAAGTATATTACATAATAAAAGTAAATAAGAAACTCTATTACAATTGTATACCATTTCAAAATCAAACAATATTATTGCTCCACATTTGATGCACTAGTAGATATAGGGATAAAAATGAAAAATACATTACTATTTATGGATTATGTTACAAATTTGTCTCTCCTTACAAAACAAGAGGACAATATTATTTCTCAAATTTGTTGAAAAAGTTTTGCCCCAAACTTGTTGCACTAAAAGATATAGAGATAAAAATGAAATAAATACACAACATAATATAGCTAACTTCCTTTTTATTTTTTGTGAAAAATCTGTGCACCATGTTTAAGCTATGTAATACAAGTCTCACTCTCCACTTCGCACAAATTTTGACACAACACTTTTCGCACTAATTATGAGGCAAACTCCTAAACAACCCACACACTAATGAATTTTTCAACCACTTTTGATTGGAATATGCATAATCACATGATTTATGACATCAGCCAATCTGATTCAATCACTAACAAATCAAATTGCTCGATACTTGTGTCATTGATCACTCATCAGAACTTGTAAGTGCCATTTGTTACATTGTGTATTATACTTTGAAAGTATGTATATGTAAAATTAGTATTAAAGATAAACATTGATGCTGACATTAGGACACACAGTATAATATTTTAGACAGTGATTTTAAAAATCGATTGATGTTTGATTCAATTTAATCTTAAACTGATAGCTCAAAGGGATAGCCCACCTAACATTAAACTGTCATGATTCAGATACAGCAGAAATTAAAAATCACCCCTTTACAGTCATACTATTTTCAGTGTATTTTTTCCTTCCTTTGAATTTCTTTTTCAGTAAGAAATATCATTTTATATGCAAGCCCATTTTATAACACCTGTGTAGGGGTGGTTTTTAAAACTAGATTGCAATCAGGAGGGGTTACACAGGTAAAGAGAGAAAACTTGCCCAGCTCTTAAAATATACATTAATTGCAAATAAATACATATGATACCCTGATGACATGCTATATTTGCAATTAGTCATGCACAGAATACTAATAAATTTACACTATATACATATAGTGGTATAAATAAACACAGAGATATGATAGACAACATTGTTTAGAACAAAAAAAAAGGAACTTAGGGACATGTAAATATGTTTGCAAAAGATTTCTGACATAACACACACACACACACACACATATATATATATATATATATATATATATATATATATAATTATGTGCAAAGATATATGTACAAATTCTAGCATCAATAATCATTTATTAAAAAAAACATGAGATAAAAGCATATCATGACTTCTAGAATTACAAATACACATTCATTTATGTGAAAGTATAACAAATAAATATAAAAATAGCTTTCTATGAGATATTGTTTGTTGAGGTATATCAACATGCCAATTATTCACAGTACAAATTAATTAGTGATTTTATAAAATAAATTAAAATTCTTACAGTCCCACAAATGAACTGAATGAATTACTGTTCAGAACGGCTGGGGCAAAATCAATCATAGAATGAATTTGTATGGCTGCTCCTTAAATAAGTCCCATCACGAACTCTACATCAAAAGATGAAAAAAAGAAAAAGACAGGAGCGCACAACCGCATCTAAGTGCAGATATTATTAACAACTTTATTTTATCCCCAATAAAAGAATCGCACTCACACTTTGTAAAATAATACACAGCAGTATGACAAATTAAACATGCAGCATCACCAGCTCCGGCGGTTTTCACCCGAACACAACGATTTCCAAGATGGCGTGTCCGCAACCCGGTTTGAGTGGGGTGTGTTCCTCGTTTAGCCAATCGGATGATCCTGTGATCCTCAACTTTCCTACTATTGGTTGTTCAGCGGGGGGGTGCACTGACACTCAAAGCTAGAGTCCTTATTGGATCCTCCTCCACACTGTTAACACAGCCTTGCCGCAATGTACAATATCACAGTTTGTTAACAACTGTATCAGGCTGCTTGTAATACCTGTCTAATAAAGGCCCTCAGCCCACTCAGTGTTTGTGTGATCAGTTACAAACACTTGACGTAGCCTCATAGGGACCTATGTGTGCTCACTGGACGTACGTTTCGTTCCAGACTGGAACTTTTTCAAGAGTGATTATTTGCACCTCCTACTTGCTTTTTAAAGGCTGGTGGATAACTACCTCCCATATTAACCCTTACGGCTAAAACCGGGGATATTTATTTAATACAGACTTGCTTGCTAAAATCAAAAATATATAAGAAACAGTTATACATAAATAATTGCATATAAATAGCAAAGTTAATACACATATACTCAAAGATAATAAATAACAAGTTAAAATTTCATACTTAGAAACACCATTAAAATATGCAAATTCATAAGATAAATTCATATACACCAATTAAAAGGCATACATCTAATACATTTTAATTAGATAAGATCTTAACATAAAACAACCATAATATATACAACAGAACCATGGATTATTTATTCCCCTCACTTTCCAAATACAGATACCAGCTCCTAATATAGATTGAACAGTTACCCCCCCCCCAAAACCTATAATTAAATTAGGAATGACTGAATATCCAAATCAATGTTCAGCCCTTGGGGGTGAAGGCAATCTAATTTTTTAAATCCAATAGGTCTCCCGTTGGTGCAACTCAAGTAACCTATTGGTATCCCATACATTTGGAGGGATCCATTCTATAATTTTTTATCTCTAAATCTTTAGGATCCCTATTATGGACTAATTTGAAATTTTGAGAGACACTATCGCCTAGATTTAGAGTTCTGCGGTAGCCGTCAAAAGCAGCATTAAGGGGTCCTAATGCTGCTTTTGGCCGCCCGCTGTTATTTAGAGTCGTGTAGGTAAGGGTCTAACGCTCACTTTCAAGCCGCGACTTTTCCATACCGCAGATCCCCTTATGCCAATTGCGTATCGTATCTTTTCAATAGGATCTTCTTAACGCCGGTATTTAGAGTCTTGGCTGAAGTGAGCAGTAGACCCTCTACCGACAAGACTCCAGCCGCAGAAAAAAGTCAGTAGTTAAGAGCTTTCTGGGCTAACGCCGGTTTATAAAGCTCTTAACTACTGTGCTCTAAAATAGACTAACACCCATAAACTACCTATGTACCCCTAAACCGAGGTTGCCCCCCATCGCCACCACTATAATAAAAAAATGTAACCCCTAATCTGCTGACCGCACACCGTCGCCACCTACATTATCCCTATGAACCCCTAATCTGCTGCCCCTAACATCGCCGACACCTATATTATATTTATTAACCCCTAATCTGCCCCCCCCAACATTGCCGCTACCTAACTACACTTATTAACCTTTAATCTGCCCACCAGACCTCACCGCTACTCTAATAAATGTATTAACCCATAAAATGGCGCACTCCCGCCTCGCAAACCCTATAATAAATAGTATTAACCCCTAATCTGCCCTCCCTAACATCGCCGCCACCTAACTTCAAGTATTAACCCCTAATCTGCCGACCGGACCTCGCCGCTACTATAATAAATGTATTAACCCCTAAAGCTAAGTCTAACCCTAACACCCCCTAAGTTAAATATAATTTTAATCTAACGAAATAAATTAAATATTATTAACTAAAGTATTCCTATTTAAAACTAAATACTTACCTGTAAAATAAACCCTAATATAGCTACAATATAACGAATAATTATATTGTAGCTATTTTAGGATTTATATTTATTTTACAGGCAACTTTGTATTTATTTTAACTAGGTACAATAGCTATTAAATAGTTATTAACTATTTAATAGCTACCTAGTTAAAATAATTACAAAATTACCTGTAAAATAAATCCTAACCTAAATTACAATTAAACCTAACACTACACTATCAATAAATAAATTAAATAAATTAACTACAAGTACCTACAATTAAATACAATTAAATAAACTAAACTAAATTACAAAAAAAACAAACACTAAATTACAAAAAATAAAAAAAGATTACAAGAATATTAGGCTAATTACACCTACTCTATGCCCCCTAATAAAATAAAAAAAGCCCCCCAAAATAATAAAGTTCCCTACCCTATTCTAAATTAAAAAGTAACCAGCTCTTTTAACAGCCCTTAAAAGGGCTTTTTGCGGGGCATGCCCCAAAGTAATCAGCTCTTTTGCCTGTAAAAAAAAAACACAATACCACCCCCCAACATTACAACCCACCACCCACATACCCCTACTCTAACCCAAACCCCCCTTAAATAAACCTAACACTACCCCCCTGAAGATCTCCCTACCTTGAGTCGTGTTCACCCAGCCGGGCACCGATGGACCAAAAGAGGACATCCGGAGCGGCAGAAGTCTTCATCCTATCCGGGCAGAAGAGGACATCCGGACCGGCAGACATCGTCATCCAAGCGGCCTTTTCTATCTTCATCCATCTGGAGCGGAGCGGAGCCATCTTCTTCCAGCCGACGTGGATCCATCCTTCTTCACCGACGCCTACTCGAAGAATGAAGGTTCCTTTAAATGACGTCATCCAAGATGGTGTCCCTCGAATTCCAATTGGCTGATAGGATTCTATCAGCCAATCGGAATTAAGGTAGGAAAAATCTGATTGGCTGATTGAATCAGCCAATCAGAATCAAGTTCAATCGGATTGGCTGATCCAATCAGCCAATCAGATTGAGATCACATTCTATTGGCTGTTCCGATCAGCCAATAGAATGCGAGATCAATCTGATTGGCTGATTGGATCAGCCAATCCGATTGAACTTGAATCTGATTGAATCAGATTTTTCCTACCTTAATTCCGATTGGCTGATAGAATCCTATCAGCCAATCGGAATTCGAAGGACACCATCTTGGATGACGTCACTTTAAGGAACCTTCATTAGTCGGATAGTCGTCGGGGAAGGAGGATGTTCTGCGCCGGAGGTCTTGAAGATGGAGCCGCTCCTCGTCGGATGGATGAAGATAGAAGATGCCGCTTGGATGAAGATGTCTGCCGGTCCGGATGTCCTCTTCTGCCCGGATAGGATGAAGACTTCTGCCAGTCTGGATGTCCTCTTCTGCCCCATCGGATGAAGACTTCGGCCAGGTTGGGTGAAGACGACTCAAGGTAGGGAGATCTTCAGGGGGGTAGTGTTAGGTTTATTTAGGGGGGTTTCGGTTAGAGTAGCGGTATGTGGGTGGTGGGTTTTAATGTTGGGGGTGGTATTGTGTTTTTTTTTACAGGCAAAAGAGCTGATTACTTTGGGGCATGCCCCACAAAAAAGCCCTTTTAAGGGCTGGTAATAGAGCTGTTAACTTTAATTTAGATTAGGGTAGGGAAATTTTTTAGAGTAGGTGTAATTAGCTTAAAATTATTGTAATTTTTTTTTATTTTTTGTAATTTAGTGTTTTTTTTTTTAGTAATTTAGTTTTGTTTATTTAATTGTAGGTAATTGTAGGTAATTTATTTAATTAATTTATTGATAGGGTAGTGTTAGGTTTAATTGTAACTTAGGTTAGGATTTATTTTACAGGTAATTTTGTAATTATTTTAACTAGGTAGCTATTAAATAGTTAATAACTATTTACTAGCTATTGTACCTAGTTAAAATAAATACAAAGTTGCCTGTAAAATAAATATAAATCCTAAAATAGCTACAATATAATTATTTGTTATATTGTAGCTATATTAGGGTTTATTTTACAGGTAAGTATTTAGCTTTAAATAGGAATACTTTAGTTAATAAGATTTAATTTATTTCGTTAGATTAAAATTATATTTAATTTAGGGGGGTGTTAGGGTTAGGGTTAGACTTTAGCTTTAGGGGTTACTACATTTATTAGAGTAGCGGTGAAGTCCGGTCGGCAGATTAGGGGTTAATAAGTGTAGGTAAGGTAGCGGCGATGTTGGGGGGGCAGATTAGGGGTTAATAAATATAATATAGGTGTCGGCGATGTTAGGGGCAGCAGATTAGGGGTTCATAGGGATAATGTAGGTTGCGGCGGTGTATGGAGTGGCAGATTAGGGGTTAATAATATAATGCAGGTGTCAGCGATAGCGGGGCGGCAGATTAGGGGTTAATAAGTGTAAAGTTAGGGGTGTTTAGACTCGGGGTACATGTTAGGGTGTTAGGTGCAGACTTAGAGAGTGTTTCCCCATAGGAAACAATGGGGCTGCGTTAGGAGCTGAACGCTGCTTTTTTGCAGGTGTTAGTTTTTTTTTCAGCCCAAACTGCCCCATTGTTTCCTATGGGGGAATCGTGCACAAGCACGTTTTTCCAGCTAGCCGCTACCGTAAGCAACGCTGGTATTGAGAGTTGAAGTGGCGGTAAATATTCCTGTATGCTCCCTTTTTGGAGCCTAACGCAGCCCTTCAGAGAACTCTAAATACCAGCGTTGTTTAGAAGCAGCGCTAGAAAAAAAAGACGCGTAGCTAACGTACCCCTTTGGCCGCAAAACTCTAAATCTAGGCATATGTGTTTCAAGACCCTTTTCAATATTATTGAGATGTTCCCTGAAGCGATATTTTATTTTTATTTTTGTCCTTCCAACGTAAATAAAATTACACTTGCACTTCAAATGATATACTATGTAGGTGCTCATGCATGTGCATCTATTCTTATTGGTAAAACTCCTGGAACTTTCATGATTTTCAATAGTGTTATGATTTATTGCTATGTGGGGACACATTACGCACTCTTTTCATTTATATGTTCCATGGGTACTCCCCCAATCCAAGATTTTTACTGGGGGTTTGCTTCTTAATCTACTTGGGGCCAAAATATTTTTAAAATCTCTATTTTTTCTGAATACAATCTCTGGTTTGTCTCCTATAGATTTTTTCAAAATGGGGTCTAATTGTAATACATTCCAATGCCTATTGATTATACTCTTAATCTTATGGTGCTGATTATTGTATTTTGTGATAAATTTGGGATTAGGATTCTCTATTTGATTTTCCTTAGTTCTACCTGTTTTCTCCAATAATAGTTTTCTGTCCATTAGGTCCACTTTCTTTTTCATATTAGCTAGATTATATTTATTATAACCTTTGTCTTCAAATTTCCTAGTAAGATTCTCGACTTCTTGATTATAATTTTGAATATTAGTGCAATTACGCTTAATACGTTGATATTAACCCAACAGAATATTGTTCTTCCACTGTGTATAGTGGCCACTCCTGGCATTCAATAGGCCATTCCTATCAGTGTCTTTTCTGTAATTTTTCACTGCTATTTTGTTCAAATCTACAAACAATGTAAGATCCAGAAAACTAATTTCTGTTTGTGAATATGAATACGTAAACTTTAAATTAAAATTATTTCTATTCATATGGTTTAATAATTAATCTATGTTCTGTGATTCCCCCTGCCAAATCATAATAATGTCATCTATGTACCGGTAATACATACAGATATTGGAGAGATATGGGTTATTGTTCCATATATATTGCTCCTCGTAGTTGGACATATATAAATTTGCATACGATGGGGCAAAAGTCGTCCCCATCGCAGTCCCCTGTATCTGTTTGTAGAACCAATTTTCAAATAAGAAATAATTATGTGAAAGAATAAAATTGATGGATTCAGATAAAAACATTCTAATGTATTGGTGATGTTTCCTTTTAGGCATTCTTCTTCAATTACTGAGACCCCTTTATCATGGGGGATACTCATATACAGGGCAGAGACATCGCAAGTGACCCAAAAATAATTGGGTCCCCAGACTCTTCCTTCAAATTTATTAATAACATCTACTGTATCTCTTATATAAGCTGGAATTGACTTTACTAACGGTTGCAGATAATAGTCTATATATTTTGACATGTTATCACATAGTGACCCAATGCCGGACACAATTGGTCTCCCTGGTGGCTCCATGGCATCTTTGTGAATTTTCGGCAAATGGTAGAAACATGCCACCTTAGGATATACCTCATATAGATAACTGAACTAATTTTGGTTAAGAATGCCTTCTTGTTTAGCTGTACATAAATGATTGAATAGTTCTTTCTTATAACTCAAGGTCAGGTTAAATGTAAGAGGTAAATATGTATCTTTATTATTTAATAAATTGTATGCTTCTATAAGGTAGTCTTTTCTGTTCTGAACGACTCCCACCTCCCTTATCCGCACATTGATATATTATATTCATATCCTCTGTTAATAATTTTAAAGACTCTCTTTCTCCCTTAATTAAATTATCATACTTCAATTGGTTTCCAAATGAGAGTTTATTAATATCCTCACATACCAATTTATTAAATGTTTTTATAAATTCACTTTGCATATTTTGGGGGTAGAATATCGATTTTCTTTTCAGAGGACAGTGAGTCGTGTTACTATACTCTTCCTCATGTAATGAAATATTTAATAATTCCTCATCTGTAACGCTATTTGACAAAAATTGAGTTCCATTTTCATTATCCAGGGATTCCAAATTAGCCAATGTATGTATATCATCTTCATTAAAGGCTACATTTGTCGACATATTAGTCTTATCATAATACCTTTTTAAAGTCAATTTCCTAATATATCTCTGGACATCTATAAATAATTCAAAATGATTGGGTTGAGTAATGGGTGCAAAATTTAATCCTTTCAAAAGTAATTTCATTTCATTATCAGTAAAAGTTTTATCTGAAAGGTTAAAATTAGTTGATATCCCCTTTCTAATTCCAAACGTTTCTGTTTCTTTTTTCATTGTTTGGTCCCTCCTCTGGTACCTCTGTATCCTCTAGCAAACATTTTGGATTTCTTGGGGTACCTAGGGCTTTTGAAAATGCCCCTCCCCATTCCATTTTGCTCCCCTGTTGTTGCCAGGGAGGAGTCCCTAAACAATGCCCTTTGTTCTGATTTCCCTGTCCTTGTCCCCTTGGGGACCATGTTCTGGACTGATGTTCTTATTCTATATTGTACCCTCTAAATTTAGGTTTTGCTCTCTGTTGGTTCCATCTAGGGCTGTTATTTCCATATGGTCTCTCAACAAAGTTCTCATCAATATGGAATCTATTCGTAGTCTCAATATTATAATGTTCAATACCACTATTATTTTGAGTTGTTGTATTGCCCCTATTCCTACTATAGGACCACTTTTTCTGTTGTTGTTTCCTATGGGTATTATGGCCATACTCCATCTGGCCTCTAACCCTATTGTTTGATTCATTTTTATTCTTGGTCTTATATGGAACAAAAGTATTTCTATTTGTATTATAATTATTACTGTTCTCATATAATCCTTGTTTATTAGTATTTAATGAGGTTTGTGTTGTTCCTCGTGTAGTGTTAGATGTATTCCACGTATTATTTTGATCATTCTGTTCTATCTTGCCTATATTGTCCTGTTGTTTATATGTGTAGACTCTATAATTTTAAAAATCCTCCAGGTCTCTCTTTAATTTTTTTAATTTGTTGGTTTCCAATTCTTTAGCATAGGAGTTAATTTTGGCCTGTATGCTATCATTAAGATCTTTCCATTTAGCTATACTTTGGAATGGTTGTATTTTTTCCACTATTGTGTCTATTTGTACTTTTAGATTTTCTAATTTAAATTCCCTGTATATGATCAGAATTTTGATGAGGGTGATGGAGCATTTATGTAGGGCTTGCTCCCACTCCATCTGAAACTCCACCTCATCTAATTCAAAAGCAGGGAATTTGAAAATTCTAAGACCTCTTGGTATGTCATGAATTATGTAGGTCTAATTTAAATTCCCTGTATTTGATCAGAATTTTGATGAGGGTGATGGAGCATTTATGTAGGGCTTGCTCCCACTCCATCTGGGATTCTAAATCTAAAGATTTAGAGATAAAAATTATAGAATGGATCCCTCCAAATGTATGGGATACCAATAGGTTACTTATGTTGCGCCAACGGGAGACCTATTGGAGCTGGTATCTGTATTTAGAAAGTGAGGGGAATACATAATCCATGGTTCTGTTGTATATATTATGGTTGTTTTATGTTAAGATCTTATCTAATTAAAATGTATTAGATGTATGCCTTTTAATTGGTGTATATGAATTTATCTTATGAATTTGCATATTTTAATGGTGTTTCTAAGTATGACATTTTAACTTGTTATTTATTATCTTTGAGTATATGTGTATTAACTTTGCTATTTATATGCAAATATTTGTGTATAATTTTTGATTTTAGCAAGCAAGTCTGTATTAAATAAATATCCCCGGTTTTAGCCGTAAGGGTTAATATGGGAGGTAGTTATCCACCAGCCTTTAAAAAGCAAGTAGGAGGTGCAAATAATCACTCTTGAAAAAGTTCCAGTCTGGAACGAAACGTACGTCGAGTGAGCACACATAGGTCCCTGTGAAGCTACGTCAAGTGTTTGTAACTGATCACGCAAACACTGAGTGGGCTGAGAGCCTTTATTAGACAGGTATTACAAGCAGCCTGATACAGTTGTTAACAAACTGTGATATTGTACATTATGGCAAGGCTGTGTTCACAGCGTGGAGGAGGATCCAATAAGGACTCTAGCTTTGAGTGTCAGTGCACACCTCCAATGAACAACCAATTGTAGGGAAGCTGGGGATCACAGGATCATCCGATTGGCTAAACGAGGAACACACCCCACTCCAGCCGGGTTGCGGACATGCCATCTTGGAAATCGTTGTGTTTGGGTGAAAACCGCCAGAGCTGGTGATGCTGCATGTTTAATCTGTCATACTGCTGTGTATTATTTTACAAAGTGTGAGTGTGATTCTTTTATTGGGGATAAGTTGTTAATAATATCTGCACTTAGATGCGGTTGTGCGCTCCTGTCTTTTTCTTTTTTTCAGCTCATAATAACCACACGGGATGGTGGAAAAGGGCAAAAAGAGGGTGGAAACCCCCAATCACCACCCCCTCTCTCTCCTGTCCCTAGTCCCATATATACCTCAATTACCATACCATAGATTGGAACTGGGGGGCATTTATCTTATTCACCAACTAGGGAAATAGCCTGCATGGATATTTTGCAATAGAAAAATAGAGTTGTTGAATGGTTTCACTAGTTGTATTTGCGTATCTTGAGGAAGAGACTTAAAGGGACAATAAACCAAACATTTTTCTTTCATGAATCAGGTAGATAATACAATTTTAAACAACATTCCAATTTACTTCTATTATCTAATTTGCTTAATTCTTTAGATATCCTTTATTGAAGAAATAGTGATGCACATGGATGAGCCAATCACACAAGGAATCTAAGGTGCAGCCACCAATCAGCAGCTACTTAGCCTATATAGATATGCTTTTCAGCAAAGTATATCAAGAGAATGAAGCAAATTAGATAATAGAAGTAAATTAGAAAGTTATTTAAAATTGCATGTTCTTTCTAAATCATGAAAGAAAAAAATTTGGGTTTCATGTCCCTTTAATTACTCCTGTCCATTTATTATAATAGCGCCTCCGCTGTGCATCATTGGGGTTCTGCATATTATTTTGCTCAATAATAAGACGTGTAATTAGCATTCCCGTTAGAGCTGAAAAATTAGGTGCATATGAGGTTTTCCATGCCTTTAATATCAAACTCCGAGCAAGGAATATAATTGTATTTATTAGTTTATATTCATGATGTTCTGTGTAATTAATTAGAAAAAAAACATTTACATGGGACAATCTTATAATTTAGTTTCAGTGTTTGATTTAGCCACAAATGTACTTTGTACCAGAATTGCAAGATTTTAGGACATGTCTAAAAACTTTGCAAAATATCAGTGTCCGTTGCTCTACATCATGAACAATAACATATTCTTTTTTACCGCTTTGTTAATTTTTCTGGTGTAATATAAACATTATATATCAACTTTATATGTGCTTCCTGCCATGCTGTAGGTATTTGTGAATTAATAGCTATCGGCTAGATTACGAGTCTTGCGTTATGAGCGGCTCGATGCTAACTTGCAAGTTATTTCCACCACTCACCTTCCTATAGCGCAGCTATTACTGGTTTGCAAAAACCCGGCGTTAGCAGGCAATATTGCAGCGTAAAGCTCCATTGAACTCTATACCGCACACAAATACCAGCGCTGCTTTGAGCTGGTTTTACGTGCTCGTGCATGATGGGGATAGCCGGCTAAAAAAAAGCCTAACACCTGCAATAAAGGAGCGTAAAGCTCCGTAATGCAGCCCCATTGATTCCTATGTGGAAACAAAATGTATGTTTAAACCTAACACCCTAACATAAACCCCGAGTCTAAACACCTCTAATCTGCTGCCCCCAACATCGCCGACACCTACATTACACTTATTAACCCCTAATCTGCAACACCCAACATGGCCACCACCTACCTACACTTATTAAGCCCTAATCTGCCGCCCCCAACATCGCCACCTACCTACACTTATTAACCCCTAATCTGCTGCCCCAATGTCGTCGCTACCTACCTACACTTATTAACCCCTAATCTTCCGTCCCCAAAATCCTACATTACTGTTATTAACCCCTAATCTGCTGCCCCCAAAATCGTTGCCACTATACTAAAGTTATAAACCCCTAAACCTAACCCTAACCCTAACACCCACAAACTTGAACATAAATAAAATAAATCTAAATAAAAATTACAATTAATACCTAAATAATTCCTATTTAAAACTAAATACTTACCTATAAAATAAACCCTAAGATAGCTACAATATAACTAATAGTTATATTGTAGCTATCTTAGGTTTTATTTTTATTTCACAGCTAAGTTTGTATTTATTTTAACTAGGTAGACTAGTTAGTAAATAGTTATTAACTATTTACTAGCTACCTAGCTAAAATAAATACAAAGTTACCTGTGAAATAAAACCTAACCTGAGTTACACTAACACCCAACCTTACACTACAATTAAATAAATTACATTAATTAAATACAATTAACTAAATTACAAAAACAAACACTAAATTACACAAAATAAAAAAGAAATGATCAAATATTTAAACTAATTACACCTAATCTAATAGTCCTATCAAAATAAAAAAGCCCCCCAAAATAAAAAAAAACCCTAGCCTAAACTAAACTAAACTACCAAAAGGCCTTAAAAGTGCCTTTTGCGGGGCATTGCCCCAAAGATATCAATTATTTTACCTGTAAAAAAAAATACAAACAACCCCCCAACAGTAAAACCCACCACCCACACAACCAAACCCCCCAAATAAAATCCTATCTAAAAAACCTAAGCTCCCCATTGCCATGAAAAGGGCATCCTCTTCTAACGATGGCTAACGAAGAATGAAGGTTCCTTTAAGAGACGTCATCCAAGATGGCGTCCCTTGAATTCCGATTGGCTGATAGAATTCTATCAGCCAATCGGAATCGGAATTAAAGGTTAAACAATCCTATTGGCTGATGCAATCAGCCAATACAATTGAGCTTCAATCCTATTGGCTGATCCAATCAGCCAATATCATTGAGCTTGCATTCTATTGGCTGATTGGAACAGCCAATAGAATGTGAGCTCAATCCTATTGGCTGATTGGATAAGCCAATAGGATTGAAGCTCAATCCTATTGGCTAATTGCATCAGTCAATAGGATTTTTTCACCTTTAATTCTGATTGGCTGATAGAATTCTATCAGTCAATCGGAATTCAAGGGCCACAATCTTGTATGACATCTCTTAAAGCAACCTTCATTCTTCGTTAGCCGTCATCAGAAGAGGATGCTCCATGCCGGATGTCTTGAAGATGGAGCCGCTCCGCGCAGAATGGATGAAGATAGAAGATGCCATCTGGATGAAGACTTCTGCCGGCTTGGATGAAGACTTCGGCCTGCTTGGATGAAGACTTCTGCTTTCTTCGCTGAGGACTTCTGCCGCTTCGTTGAGGATGGATGTCCGGTCTTCAAACATCGCCACCTACCTACACTTATTAACCCCTAATCTGCTGCCCCAATGTCGTCGCTACCTACCTACACTTATTAACCCCTAATCTTCCGTCCCCAAAATCCTACATTACTGTTATTAACCCCTAATCTGCTGCCCCCAAAATCGTTGCCACTATACTAAAGTTATAAACCCCTAAACCTAACCCTAACCCTAACACCCACAAACTTGAACATAAATAAAATAAATCTAAATAAAAATTACAATTAATACCTAAATAATTCCTATTTAAAACTAAATAC
This sequence comes from Bombina bombina, assembly GCF_027579735.1. NCBI lineage: Eukaryota > Metazoa > Chordata > Amphibia > Anura > Bombinatoridae > Bombina > Bombina bombina. Next base: position 281,068,008 of record NC_069499.1, read on the forward strand.
TTACCTATAAAATAAACCCTAAGATAGCTACAATATAACTAATAGTTATATTGTAGCTATCTTAGGTTTTATTTTTATTTCACAGCTAAGTTTGTATTTATTTTAACTAGGTAGACTAGTTAGTAAATAGTTATTAACTATTTACTAGCTACCTAGCTAAAATAAATACAAAGTTACCTGTGAAATAAAACCTAACCTGAGTTACACTAACACCCAACCTTACACTACAATTAAATAAATTACATTAATTAAATACAATTAACTAAATTACAAAAACAAACACTAAATTACACAAAATAAAAAAGAAATGATCAAATATTTAAACTAATTACACCTAATCTAATAGTCCTATCAAAATAAAAAAGCCCCCCAAAATAAAAAAAAACCCTAGCCTAAACTAAACTAAACTACCAAAAGGCCTTAAAAGTGCCTTTTGCGGGGCATTGCCCCAAAGATATCAATTATTTTACCTGTAAAAAAAAATACAAACAACCCCCCAACAGTAAAACCCACCACCCACACAACCAAACCCCCCAAATAAAATCCTATCTAAAAAACCTAAGCTCCCCATTGCCATGAAAAGGGCATCCTCTTCTAACGATGGCTAACGAAGAATGAAGGTTCCTTTAAGAGACGTCATCCAAGATGGCGTCCCTTGAATTCCGATTGGCTGATAGAATTCTATCAGCCAATCGGAATCGGAATTAAAGGTTAAACAATCCTATTGGCTGATGCAATCAGCCAATACAATTGAGCTTCAATCCTATTGGCTGATCCAATCAGCCAATATCATTGAGCTTGCATTCTATTGGCTGATTGGAACAGCCAATAGAATGTGAGCTCAATCCTATTGGCTGATTGGATAAGCCAATAGGATTGAAGCTCAATCCTATTGGCTAATTGCATCAGTCAATAGGATTTTTTCACCTTTAATTCTGATTGGCTGATAGAATTCTATCAGTCAATCGGAATTCAAGGGCCACAATCTTGTATGACATCTCTTAAAGCAACCTTCATTCTTCGTTAGCCGTCATCAGAAGAGGATGCTCCATGCCGGATGTCTTGAAGATGGAGCCGCTCCGCGCAGAATGGATGAAGATAGAAGATGCCATCTGGATGAAGACTTCTGCCGGCTTGGATGAAGACTTCGGCCTGCTTGGATGAAGACTTCTGCTTTCTTCGCTGAGGACTTCTGCCGCTTCGTTGAGGATGGATGTCCGGTCTTCAAAAACTGTAAGTGGATCTTCTGGGGTTAGTGTTAGTTTTTTTTAAGGGTTTATTGGGTGGGTTTTATTTTTAGCATAGGGTTTGGGCTGAAAAAGAGCTAAATGACCTTTTAAGGGCAATGCCCATCCAAATGCCCTTTTCAGGGCAATGGGGAGCTTAGGTTTTTTAGATAGGATTTTATTGGGGGGGTTTGGCTGTGTGGGTGGTGGGTTTTACTGTTGGGAGTTCTTTGTATTTTTTTTACAGGTAAAAGAGCTGATTTCTTTGGGGCAATGCCCCGCAAAAGGCCCTTTTAAGGTCTATTGGTAGTTTAGTTTAGGCTAGGTTTTTTTTTTTATTTTGGGGGGCTTTTTTATTTTGATAGGCCTATTAGATTAGGTGTAATTAGTTTAAATATTTGATAATTTCTTTTTTATTTTGTGTAATTTAGTGGGGGGGGTTGTAATTTAGTTAATTGTATTTAATTAATGTAATTTATTTAATTGTAATGTAAGGTTAGGTGTTAGTGTAACTCAAGTTAGGTTTTATTTTACAGGTAAATTTGTATTTATTTTAGCTAGGTAGCTAGTAAATAGTTAAAAACTATTTACTAACTAGTCTACCTAGTTAAAATAAATGCAAACTTACCTGTGAAATAAAAATAAAACCTAAGCTAGATACAATGTAACTATTAGTTACATTGTAGCTAGCTTAGGGTTTATTTTATAGGTAAGTATTTAGTTTTAAATAGGAATTATTTAGTTAATGATAGTAATTTTTATTGAGATTTATTTTAATTAAAGTTAGTGGATGTTAGGGTTACACTTAGGTTAATGTCTAGTCTGCAAGTAAGCATAAAAATTGTTAAAGGGCAATCCAAATTTCAAACATAAATTAGCAAAGGATTCTATTGTTGATTCTGCTGTTAAGAATTGCTTGATCCACCTTAGCCCCTTAATTTCCCATTCTTCATATATCCTATTTGAGAGGCCTGGTGTCTATTCCGGATTACCCCTAATTGGAAGAAATTCCGTTGCATAAGAAATCTCAGCACAATATTTATGCCATCCTAGTATTACATTACGGAACGTTACTAAATTGCTCACTATCAGCTAGATTAAAAGTTTTGAGCGCTATAGGGAAATTAACGACCGCCACAAAAGCGGCTGGATTTCACTTACCTATAGCGCTGCTATTACAGGTTTTGTAAAATCCGGCCTGCGTGGGGGATATGGTTGCGTTGAGCTCCATACCTCACCCAAATACAGGAGGTGTTTTGACGAGATCGTGCACGATTTCCCCATAGACATCAATAGGGAGAGCCGGCAAAAAAAAGCCTAACACCTGCGATTGCGGAAAAAAACACCCTAACATAAAAACCACGTCTAAAGACCCCTAATCTGAACCCCCAACATCGCCACAACCTACATAATGTTATTAACCCCTAATCTGCTGCCCCTAACATCGCCGCCACCTAAATAAAACTATTAACCCCTAATCTGCCGCTCCTGATATCGGCGCCACCTAAATACACTTATTAACCCCTAACCTTTTGCCCTTAACATCGCCGCCACCGACATTATAGTTATTAACCCCAAACTTCTGCCCTCAATGTCGCCGCCACTATACTAAAGTTATTAACCCTTAAACCTCTGGCCTCCAACATCACTAACACTACATAAATATATTAACCCCTAAACCTAAACCCTAACGTAACCCTAACCATAAGCATAACCCTAACATAAGCCTAAGTCTAACCCTAACCCCTCTAACTTAAATATAATTAAAATAAATCTAAATTAAACTTACAATTATTACCTAAATAATTCCTATTTAAAACTAAATACCTACCTGTAAAAAACAACCTAAGCTAGCTACAATATAACTAATAGTTACATTGTAGCTAGCTTAGGTTTTATTTTTATTTCACATGTAAGTTTGTATTTATTTTAACGAGCTAGACTAGTTAGTAAATAGTTATTAACTATTTACTAGCTACCTAGCTAAAATAAATACAAATTTACCTGTAAAATAAAACCTAACCTGCCTTACACTAAAACCTAACATTACAATAAAATAAAATAAAATAAATTAAATTAAGAAAATACAATTATCTAAATTACAAAAAAATAAACACTAAATTATACAAAATAAAAAACAAAATTAAGCAAAATAAAAATGAATTACTTCTAATCTTATAGCCCTATCAAAATAAAAAAGCCCCCCCCCCCCAATAAAAAAACCCTAGCCTACACTAAACTGCCTATAGCCCTTAAAAGGGCCTTTTGCAGGGTATTGCCCCAAAGAAATCAGCTATTTTACCTGTAAACAAAATACAAACACCCCCAACAGTAAAAGCTATTGCCCAAAACCCTACTCTAAAAATAAAACCCACCCAATAAACACTTAAAAAATCCTAACACTAACCCCCAACAATCTACTTACAGTTTTCCAAGACCGGACATCCATCCTCATCCAGGCAGCAGAAGCCTTCATCCAAACGGGCAGAAGTCCTCATAGAAGCTGGCAGAAGTCTTCATCCAAGCGGGCAGAAGTCTTCATCCAGACGGCATCTTCTATCTTCATCCATCCGGCGTGCAGCGGGTCCATCTTCAAGACATCCGGCGCGATTGGATCAGCCAATAGGATGAAAGCTCAATCCTATTGGCTGATTGAAACAGCCAATAGGATTTTTTCACCATTAATTCCCAAAAAGGTGTGCGGTACACCTATACCTGCAAGACTTGTAATAGCGGCGTTAGGGTAAAAGCATTGTTATGAAGCATACCGATGCTTTTTCACTCATAACTCAAAACTCGTAATCTAGCTGATTGAGAGGAAGATGCTTCAAAGGACAATGAATCAAAGCTTTTAAACTAAATGGAGCTATTAATTTAGATTTGCAGTGAAAGGAGGATATATATTTTTTCTCTCTGTGATCCAATTAACAACATATTTAAACACTGTGCTTAAATTTTAGTATCCAATATTTGGTACTGCAAACCCTGCCGCTTTTCTAGGTTTCATTAGTCTGCTCAAAGCTATTTGTGGTTTCTTATTTTTCAAAATAAATTTTATACACATCTGATTGAATGATCTAATATTCACTTTATGTAAGAATATCGGTATGTTTTGTAGAAGGTAAAAAAATTTGGGAAATAAAATACTTTTAATTAGCATCACACGTGCCTAAAGAGATATTGGTAGAGCCATCCAAGTCTCCAATTTATTCCTTAAAAATTCTAGGATAATTCAATCCATACCACTCTTGAGGGTTCTTACTAAGAATAATGCCCAGATAATATTTTATGGTTAGTTTCTCTAAATGGGTGATTTATACAATCTAACGTAGGTTTCACTAACCACATTAGTTCATATTTGGTCAGATTAATTTTATATCCAGAAATTGCACCAAATACACCATCACTTTAATGTCTGCTTGTGGCATTTCTTTCTTCAGCCTATTGCCATGCATCTTCCTTAAACACCATTTGTTCTATATATAAGTTGTATCTATCTACCGAGATAAAATGAGGCAATTATGGTAGGTTTTGAATAGGTAGATTCACTATTAAATTCAAGCCATCAATTAAATTATTTAATCTAATAACCAGTAAGTATTAACCATTTATTTCATATAATGTGGGGAGTTATTGCAGTGGATGGAATCACATTTAGGGAAGGGTTGTTGAATGCCTGAGGAAAAATGGCTTTATCAAAATGAAAAACAAGTGCTGCTTTAATGAATAAACAAAGGAATTAATTAATTCCTTTGTTCATTTCTTTAAAACCGTTAGTCTACAGGGGGGAAATGCTTTTCTATAGACAGAAAAGAGTTCAAAAGTTGAGATTTACACTATTCAGGTGAGAAAAGTTTTAGAAGTCGAAATTTACACTATTAAATAACTATATCCTGCAATTTCATTTTCAGCTGATTGAGTACTGTGTTATTTTACAAGTATGTCCTTGGCCAATTCTTACTCCATTAAAAACATTTTTTTTAATAACGTGTTTTGTGCTCATGCTGATTTGTAGCACTAGCATTAACTATTACTTTAACTTTATTTAAGTTTAATATGCTCTTCGGATGCTCCTCTGCGGCCCCCTTAGGAAATAAGAAATTAACACATTTCAGTACATGAATGAATAATGTTGTTAAAATTTGGCAAAACCGAAGGACCACAGAAACAAATCTCGCACAAAATCTAAGAATTTTATTTTCATGCCAAATGATTTATCTAAAATAAATAGTTTCTCTGTGAACATGTTTAATAGCTATAAAACTGGTTGCAAAAGCGATATCTCTGTTATGTAGGCTAAATCAGAAGCTCCATGATGGATGGTCATAACAATTGCTTTAAGGACTATTATCTGCCACATATCACATGCTGTCACTATATAATAATGGTATGATTAGCTTGCTAAAATTGAGCCATTATGAGAAACCTGCAGCTACTTGATTTTTTTTTTTTTTTAAACCATTTCCATTATAGCAACTTGCATAGGTTCTGACCGCTTTTTTCAGTGAAATTTTCCTTTGAGATATGAATATTTCATTTAATGTCAGACTGACATACTGAGACCTGACTGCTTACTACCTGGACAAATAGCTTCATTTTCTTCCTACAAATCTCCTATGCAGATTGCTTTTTCTCTTGCTTACGGCAGATAAGATCTAAGTAAACACATATAAAAACCTAATCTGGGGCTGCTCACAGAGTAATAAATGTATGAGCTATTTGCCATTGTCTTGTATTTATGTTCATGCTGGGTGCGGATCCTAGAAATGATTTGAAAAGAATCATGAGACCAGGGTGCAGAAATGAGCACACAGAGGAGAGAGATGGTAAAACAGCAGTAGAAGATCACCAATTATTAGACAACTGCTGCTTTCACTCTTTACTTATTTGCGGGTGTAAATTTCATAGTTGACATGAAAACATAGCTCTCATGCTAATCAGTAGACTCATTATTATTCTATATCACAGATATCTATAAACCTCACATACATACAGAAGATACAATCTTTTTTATCTTTTTCATACAAAACAAGAGCTCATTCTCATAATTTAGAGAAGCATAAAACTAAATGATATTTGAGCAATATGAAGAGAAAGCTGTGACAGAAAGTAAGGACATTTATTTATATGGGATACGTTTATTAACAGTCAAGAAAAAAAACAAATTCTAAACCCATATAAGAAAATAGCATTGATTAGTCAACTCTACAATTTAGAATAAATACTAATGGATAGACCTGTTGAGGATGGGGGGGGGCATTGAGTGGGAGGGGGGCTAATTACGCTAAAAATATGCAAAGGAATTTATAGATTTTTTTTATTTTTATTTTTTCTCAAGCTGATTTGGCTTGAAGGAAAAGGTTTAAGGAATAAAAAATAATAGATACAAATTAGGTATCGGTATGGATACATAAATATTCTAAAGAGTTAATACGGAAGAAACATGATTAAAATTTGTTTTAATGGTGAATTTTGCTTTGTTTCAAGCTGTGTAAAATAAAATGTATATGTTATTATGAATCTGATCTAATGTATCCTCTACTGATTTTAAATAAAGATTTAAAGCATAAAACTGGATTGATACTTATGAGTTGTGGGAAGATTTTTCAATATGTGAAATGTCTAGAAGTGTGAGGTATATAATGTTAGCTGTATCAATTTATCTTTGCAAGTTTATTTGCACAAGGAAACTATTCATATGTTCTGTGGAAATGGGAAGCCTATGTCAGCAGTGGCGACCCTTGGAAAGCTTGCCAAATGCAGTGGGCACAACAATGTGTTGGGCATATGGAATGCAGTGCTACTATCATTCTATGTAGTGTTAGTGCAATACTGATACTAGATAACAGATCATAGGAATTAAAGCTTGCTAATGCAAGAGGCACTAATGCTGAGAGGCTCTTTGCGAAAATCCCTTTGTATGGCCCTAGGGGTAGATTTATTAATGGTTGAGCGGACACGATTTGCTGGTGAAATGCTTGTGCAATGCCGCCCCCTGCTCACTGGCCGCTAGCAAGGGCTGTCAATCATCCCAATCGTATTGGGATGATTTCAGTCCGCTACCTAAAAGGTCTTAACTTCTGTTTCTGGCAGATCAGAAATGATGGGGCGTTGATGCAGCATCCCCTGCTTAAAGGGACAGTCAAGTCCAAAAAAAACTTTCATGATTTAAATAGGGCATGCAATTTTAAACAACTTCCCAATTTACTTGTATCACCAATTTTGCTTTGTTCTCTTGGTATTCTTAGTTGAAAGCTAAAACTAGGAGGTTCATATGCTAATTTCTTAGACCTTGAAGACTGCCTCTAATCTGAATACATTTTGACCACTAGAGGGCATTAGTTCACATGTTTCATATAGATAACATTGAGCTAATGCACGTAAAGTGACCCAGGAGTGAGCACTGATTGGCTAAAATGCAAGTCTGTCAAAAGAACTGAAATAAGGGGGCAGTCAGCAGAAGCTTAGATACAAGGTAATCACAGAGGTAAAAAGTATATTAATATAACTGTGTTGGTTGTGCAAAACTGGGGAATGGGTAATAAAGGGATTATCTTTCTTTTTAAACAACAAAAATTCTGGTGTTGACTGTCCCTTTAATAAATCGAAAAGTGTAGTGCGTGAGATTTCTAAGATAAATTGCACTCGTGTGAAACTGCTACCACAATATCCCTGTTTCGTTATTAAATTAGCATTCATTATGAAACAAATGCACATGCCTAGTGTAATGTAATTTATTTTCTCTCATTTAATGTGTTCTCAATGATCAATTTTACCTGCTAGTTATTTATTTTATCATTTGAAATAGATGCTTTTGTCTGTTCTATGCCCATGTATTAAAGGTCGAGCAGACAAGCTTCTCAACTTGAGAAATTGTCCGCTCGCACTCACAACATACGGGCAGCAGATGAACAGCTGCCCATATGTATCATTACACGCTCAAGTGAACATTTAATGCCCGCCCCTTCTCTCTTGCTATCATTCGCATGAGAGAAAGGACTGTAAATCACAGAGAGTGAGTGAGTTCTCTGGGATTTACCTTTGTCACCTTTAGAGTGTTATTAGACTGCTGCTTCTTATATTGTGGGAAGAAGGCTTGCATATGTGAACCTGCCCCGCAAGGGCTCCAGAGCAGCTTTTGCTGCTTAGTACATGGATCCCATAATGTAAATTTTAATACTTAAGTATTGGTTTTAGAAAAGCTGTGTAAAATCAAGCTCCCAGTAGTGGGGCGGAGGGAAGGAGATAAAAAAAGTGAATTTTTTAATTGTTCTTTCAAAGTAGTAGTATACAGTGAGATCTGCTCTCTCTGCAAGCTCAGCTAATTTGAGCAGGTTGTGGTTTCAATTAGCAGAGTAACCTATTGCATATACAAAATATACTTAAATGAGCAATTTCATAAAGATATTAAACTCTGTAGCCATTGTAAGCAAATCAAGGGAAAAACAGATTTTACAGTACATTGTCCCTTTCAGTAAATCTAAAAATTACATTAGTGTGTTTTTTTCTATGTTCAAAAGCAATGTTCTTTGTAAAAGATCTTGAAAAGTGTGCAAAAAATAGGTGTGGTTTCTAAAGGCCTGTATGAGCAGTCACAATGACTTTACCAAAGCTTTTGGTTAATATTTCCAGTGTTAATGTGATTGTCTCTTGACTACAAGGATTAACCATGGACTTGTAAAATGAGTTTTAGTTTTAACCTTGCTTTAGTCTTAGTAGTACAGACACAATTTGTCACTGTGATTTCATGGTATTTTTATTCATGTGTAACTTGTAATATGGGTTCTAGAGTTAATGATATTGCAACCTCACAGTGGCGTTCATGCCTTTTGTGGTAAAGATTGCGCTCCACTTGTACTCTAGTCCAAAATGTTTAACCCCTTAATGACCAAGGACATACAGTGATCAGGATTGCTTCCACCATTTGAAACCCCTGAGGATGTACAGGGTACGTCCTTGGTCGTTAACTGACCATTTTTGTAGGACGTACCCTGTACGTCCTCAGGGGTTTCAAATGGAGGAAGCAATCCTGATCACTTCCAGCTGCGTTCAAGGTATTGCCATGATGTCTCGATATTGAGGCATCACTGCAATACCTTTTTTTGCACACCGATGCAGAGAGAGCCACTCTGTGGCCCTCTCTGCATCGGCCAGCAATGGTGCCGATTGCTGGTGGGTGGGAGCCATTGCAGGGAGGCGGGTGGGAGGCCCATCGCTGGTGAACTTCTGGCCAGCAGTTGTAAGTGACTGTCGGGTGCGTGCGGCAGCACACGCAGAGGGTGAGGGGTGGGTGCGCGTGCCCTAATCTGGCCAATTAAAAAAACTGAAGTGGTGGCAGAGAGTGCTGGGAGAGCTACAGAAAAAGCAGGTTTTATTTTAAAAAGCCACATTTGTTTGCAAAGTGGGTACTGCCAGTACCCAAAATGGTGGCAAATAGTGGGGGGAGGGTTAGAGAGCTCTTTGGGGGGGGGTTGGTCAGGGAGGTTGGGGGCTAAGGGGGGATCCTACACAGCAGAATATATATTTATTTATTTTAATAAAAAAATATATATATCATAAAAGCCTTATATTATAGTACTGGCAGACTTTAGGTGGCGGTGACAATTGTGGGGTGGGAGAGGGAAGAGAGCTGTTTGGGAGGGATCAGGGGGTAAGATGTGTGTCAGATGGGAGGCTGATCTCTACACTAAAGCTAAAATTAAATTAACCCTTAAAGCTCCCTACAACCCACCTAATTAACCCCATCACTGCTGGGCATAAAACAAGTGTGATGCGCAGCAGCATTTAGCGGCCTTCTAATTACCAAAAAGCAATGCCAAAGCCATATATGTCTGCTATTTCTGAACAAAAGGGGATTCCAGAGAAGCATTTACAACCATTTGTGCCATAATTGCACAAACGGTTTATAAATAATTTCAGTGAGAAATCCAAAGTTAGTGAAAAAGTGAACGATTTTTTTTTACTTGATCGAATTTAGCTGTGAAATAGTGGCATGAAATATATCAAAATGGGCGTAGATCAATACTTTGAGTTGTCTACTACACTACTCTAAAGCTAAAATTATCACTTCAAGCTCCCTACAAGCTACCTAATTAACCCCTCCACTGCTGGGCTTAATACAAGTGTGGTGCGCAGCAGCATTGAGCGGCCTTCTAATTACCAAAAAGTAATACCACAGCCATAAATGTCTGCTATTTCTGAACAAAGGGGATCCCAGAGAAGCATTTACAACTCTTTATGCCATAATTGCACAAGTTGTTTGTAAATAATTTCAGTGAGAAACCTAAAGTTTGTGAAAAAGTTTGTGAAAAAGTGAATATTTTTTTTTATTTGATATCATGTAGGTGGTGAAATGCTGGCATGAAATATACCAAAGTTGGCCTAGATCATGACTTTGGGTTGTCTACTAAAACAAAATATATACATGTAAAGGGATATTCAGGGATTCCTGACAGATATCAGTGTTTCAAACTATCGCAAATTTTGAAAAAAAAAATGGAAATAGCAAAGTGCTACTTGTATTTATTGCACTATAACTTGCAAAAAAGCAAAGAACAAGTAAACATTGGGTATTTCTAAACTCAGGATAAAATTTAGAAACTATTTAGCATGGGTGTTTTTGGTGGTTGTAGATGTGTAACAGATTTTGGGGGTCAAAGTTAGAAAAAGTGTGTTTTTTTCAATTTTTTCATCATATTTTATATTTTTTATGGTAACTTATAAGATATGATGAAAATAATGGTATCTTTAGAAAGTTCATTTAATGGCAAGAAAAACGGTATATAATATGTGTGGGTACAGTAAATAAGTAGGAGGAAAATTACAGCTAAACACATATATATGCCTGGATTATGAGTTTTGCGCTAAACAGGGTGCGAAACTAACACCAAAAAAGTTGCGTTATGTCACTCTCCATAGCGCTGCCATTACGAGTTACTGAAAAGCCTCCTTGTGCGTGCGATATGGTGGCATTAAGCTCCATACTGCACAAAATTATTTGACCTGCTCATGCACACTTTCCCCCATAGACATTAATGGGGAGAGAGTGTTAGAAAAAAACATAACACTTGAAGTGCGGAATAAAAAATCTCAGTAGGGGGCGTGTCCAAGCAGCGGCTCTGTGCAGCCGCATTTTCTGGAGCTCTGGGAGAGTGGGTTATAAGCATCTTAATATCAACTCACAAATACAGCATCAGATAACCAATCGATATAATTTGTGCTCCTAAGCACTACATAGATTAACACATCTACCTTTAGCTGTATGTATGACCCCAGGGCTAGAAATGGACAATTGAGGCCTGTAATAGCGGTGATCTTACAGGCAGCGTTGCCCCCTGGTGATCAATCAGGGGTGATCAACCAGAACCGAACTCAGTATAAACCCATCTTACTACTTCGATCTTTACTCAACATCATTTTTTTTATTTATTGTTTTTTTTTTCTTGCCTTTCTGTCAGAGTTTGCCTGTTGCATACTTCAGATTACTGAAAAGGAAAATGGCAGCTATTGTAATAGACATGAAGAGCGACAAAACCCTAACATTGCTAGACCGTACACTGTTTAAATTAGAAGCATTATTCCAGCAACTAATAGACAAGGCTCCATCAGAGCAGGATCTTCTCTATCTTATTGTAATAATCTAAGTAGATTATTTTCTGAAAAAAGGGGATGCAGACAACTCAGCTGCTGAACAAACTCAGGCTGAAGTAAAAAAGGTGTGTAACAGCAGCTTTTAACCATTAACCACAACTTAGGTCATAGTATTTAAGCACTGTGTTTATTTTAATAAAAGATTTGCTAAACAAATGAGTAAAAGTCTTAATTCTCAATGCAATTGTTTAAACCCTTTATATAACATAACAAAACTGAGTACCCTGATATAGTAAAAATAAATATGCATAATAGAAAAAACAGAATTTATGCTTACCTGATAAATTACTTTCTCCAACGGTGTGTCCGGTCCACGGCGTCATCCATAACTTGTGGGAATATTCTCTTCCCCAACAGGAAATGGCAAAGAGCACAGCAAAAGCTGTCCATATAGTCCCTCCTAGGCTACGCCCACCCCAGTCATTCGACCGACGGACAGGAGAAAAACAGGAGAAACCATAGGGTGCCGTGGTGACTGTAGTTAAAGAAATAAATTCATCAAACCTGATTAAAAAACCAGGGCGGGCCGTGGACCGGACACACCGTTGGAGAAAGTAATTTATCAGGTAAGCATAAATTCTGTTTTCTCCAACATTGGTGTGTCCGGTCCACGGCGTCATCCATAACTTGTGGGAACCAATACCAAAGCTTTAGGACACGGATGAAGGGAGGGAGCCAATCAGGTTACCTAAACGGAAGGCACCACGGCTTGCAAAACCTTTCTCCCAAAAATAGCCTCAGAAGAAGCAAAAGTATCAAATTTGTAGAATTTGGCAAAAGTGTGCAGGGAAGACCAAGTCGCTGCCTTACATATCTGATCAACAGAAGCCTCGTTCTTGAAGGCCCATGTGGAAGCCACAGCCCTAGTAGAGTGAGCTGTGATGCATTCGGGAGGCTGCCGTCCGGCAGTCTCATAAGCCAATCGGATGATGCTTTTCAGCCAAAAGGAAAGAGAGGTAGCTGTAGCTTTTTGACCTCTCCTCTTGCCAGAATAAACGACAAACAGAGAAGACGTTTGTCTGAAATCCATTGTTGCATCTAAATAGAACTTTAAAGCACGAACTACATCTAAATTGTGTAACAAATGTTCCTTCTTTGAAACTGGATTCGGACACAAATAAGGCACAACTATTTCCTGGTTAATTTTCTTGTTGGAAACAACCTTTGGAAGGAAACCAGGCTTAGTACGCAAAACAACCTTATCTGAATGGAACACCAGATAGGGCGGATTACACTGCAGAGCAGATAACTCAGGAACTCTTCTAGCAGAAGAAATAGCAACCAAAAACAGAACTTTCCAAGATAACATCTTGATATCTATGGAATGTAGAGGTTCAAACGGAACCCCTTGAAGAACTGAAAGAACTAAATTCAGACTCCAGGGAGGAGTCAAAGGTCTGTAAACAGGCTTGATCCTGACCAAAGCCTGAACAAAAGCTTGAACATTTGGCACAGCTGCCAGTCGTTTGTGTAACAAGACAGATAAAGCAGAAATCTGTCCCTTTAGAGAACTCGCTGATAATCCCTTATCAAAACCTTCTTGAAGAAAAGAAAGGATCCTAGGAATTTTGATCTTACTCCATGAGAATCCCTTGGATTCACACCAACAGATATATCGTTTCCATATTTTATGGTAAATTTTTCTAGTTACAGGTTTTCTGGCTTGTACCAGAGTATCTATCACAGAATCCGAAAACCCACGCTTAGATAAAATCAAGCGTTCAATTTCCAAGCCGTCAGCTGGAGGGAAACTAGATTTGGATGTTCGAATGGACCCTGTACTAGAAGATCCTGTCTCAAAGGTAGCTTCCATGGTGGAGCCGATGACATATTCACCAGGTCTGCATACCAAGTCCTGCGTGGCCACGCAGGAGCTATCAAGATCACCGAGGCCCTCTCCTGTTTGATCCTGGCTACCAGCCTGGGAATGAGAGGAAACGGTGGAAACACATAAGCTAGGTTGAAGGCCCAAGGCTCTACTAATGCATCCACTAGAGTCGCCTTGGGATCCCTGGATCTGGACCCGTAGCAAGGAACCTTGAAGTTCTGACGAGACGCCATCAGATCCATGTCTGGAATGCCCCATAATTGAGTCAACTGGGCAAATATCTCCGGGTGGAGTTCCCACTCCCCCGGATGGAATGTCTGACGACTCAGATAATCCGCCTCCCAATTTTCCACTCCTGGGATGTGGATCGCAGATAGGTGGCAGGAGTGATCCTCCGCCCATTTTATGATTTTGGTCACTTCTCTCATCGCCAGGGAACTCCTTGTCCCCCCCTGATGGTTGATGTAAGCAATGTTGTCTGATTGGAATCTTATGAATCTGGCCTTTGCTAGTTGAGGCCAAGCCCTGAGAGTATTGAATATCGCTCTCAGTTCCAAAATGTTTATCGGGAGAAGAGACTCTTCCCGAGACCATAGACCCTGAGCTTTCAGGGAGTCCCAGACCGCGCCCCAGCCCACTAGACTGGCGTCGGTCGTGACGATGACCCACTCTGGTCTGCGGAAGCTCATTCCCTGGGACAGGTGATCCTGGGTTAGCCACCAACTGAGTGAGTCTCTGGTCTTCTGATCTACTTGAATCACTGGAGACAAGTCTGTATAGTCCCCATTCCACTGTTTCAGCATGCACAGTTGTAATGGTCTTAGATGAATTTGCGCAAAAGGAACTATGTCCATTGCTGCAACCATCAACCCTACTACTTCCATGCACTGAGCTATGGAAGGTCGTGGAACAGAGTGAAGAACTTGACAAGCATTTAGAAGTTTTGACTTTCTGACATCTGTCAGAAAAATCTTCATTTCTAAAGAATCTATTATTGTCCCCAAGAAAGGAACTCTTGTCGACGGAGACAGGGAACAGGGAACTCTTTTCTATGTTCACCTTCCACCCGTGAGATCTGAGAAAGGCCAGAACGATGTCTGTGAGAGCCTTTGCCTTTGAAAGAGACGACGCTTGTATCAGAATGTCGTCCAAGTAAGGTGCCACTGCAATGCCCCTTGGTCTTAGAACCGCTAGAAGGGACCCGAGTACCTTTGTGAAAATCCTTGGAGCAGTGGCTAGCCCGAATGGGAGAGCCACAAACTGGTAATGTTTGTTCAGAAAGGCGAACCTTAGGAACTGATGATGATCTTTGTGGATAGGAATATGTAGATACGCATCCTTTAGATCCACGGTAGTCATAAATTGACCCTCCTGGATTGAAGGTAAAATCGTTCGAATAGTTTCCATTTTGAACGATGACACTCTGAGAAATTTGTTTAGAATCTTTAAATCCAGAATCGGTCTGAAAGTTCCCTCTTTTTTGGGAACTACAAACAGATTTGAGTAAAACCCCATTCCTTGTTCCACAGTTGGAACTGGGTGTATCACTCCCATTTTTAACAGGTCTTCTACACAATGTAAGAATGCCTGTCTCTTTATTTGGTTTGAAGATAAGTGAGACATGTGGAACCTTCCCCTTGGGGGTAGTTCCTTGAATTCCAGAAGATAACCCTGAGAAACTATTTCTAGTGCCCAGGGATCCTGAACATCTCTTGCCCAAGCCTGAGCGAAGAGAGAGAGTCTGCCCCTACTAGATCCAGTCCCGGATCGGGGGCTACTCCTTCATGCTGTTTTGGTAGCAGCAGCAGGCTTCTTGGCCTGCTTACCCTTGTTCCAGCCCTTGTTCCAGACTTATTCTTGGCCTTGAAAGGCCTATCTTGTGGGAGGGCGTGGCCCTTACCCCCAGTGATGTCTGAGATAATCTCTTTCAATTCTGGCCCAAAAAGGGTTTTACCCTTGAAAGGGATATTAAGCAACTTTGTCTTGGAAGATACATCCGCTGACCAAGACTTTAGCCAGAGCGCTCTGCGCGCCACAATTGCAAACCCCAAATTTTTCACCGCTAATCTAGCTAACTGCAAAGCGGCATCTAAAATAAAGGAATTAGCTAACTTAAGTGCGTGAATTCTGTCCATAACCTCCTCATACGGAGTCTCTCTACTGAGCGACTTTTCTAGTTCCTCGAACCAGAACCACGCTGCTGTAGTGACAGGAATAATGCACGAAATAGGTTGCAGGAGGTAACCTTGCTGTACAAAAATCTTTTTAAGCAAACCCTCCAATTTTTTATCCATAGGATCTTTGAAAGCACAATTATCCTCGATAGGAATAGTAGTGCGCTTAGCTAGTGTAGAAACTGCCCCCTCGACCTTAGGGACTGTCTGCCATAAGTCCTTTCTGGGGTCGACCATAGGAAATAATTTCTTAAATATAGGAGGGCGGACAAAAGGTATGCCGGGCTTCTCCCACTCCTTATTCACTATGTCCACCACCCGCTTGGGTATAGGAAAAGCGTCGGGGTGCACCGGAACCTCTAGGAACTTGTCCATCTTGCACAATTTTTCTGGAATGACCAGGTTGTCACAATCATCCGGAGTAGATAGCGCCTCCTTAAGCAGTGCGCGGAGATGCTCTAATTTAAATTTAAATGTCACAACATCAGGTTCTGCCTGTTGAGAAATTCTACCTGAATCAGAAATTTCCCCATCTGACAAAACCTCCCTCATGGCCACTTCAGATTGGTGTGAGGGTATGACAGAGCAATTATCATCAGCGCCCTCCTGCTCTACAGTGTTTAAAACAGAGCAATTGCACTTTCTCTGAAATGCAGGCATTTTGGATAAAATATTTGCTATGGAGTTATCCATTACTGCCGTCAATTGTTGCATAGTAACAAGCATTGGCGCGCTAGAAGTACTAGGGGCCTCCTGCGTGGGCAAAACTGGTGTAGACACAGAAGGAGATGATGTAGAACTATGTCTACTCCCTTCATCTGATGAATCATCTTGGGCAACTTTACTATCTGTGGCAGTACTGTCCTTACTTTGTTTGGACGCTATGGCACAATTATCACACAATTTTGAAGGGGGAGACACATTGGCTTCCATACATACAGAACATAGTTTATCTGAAGGCACAGACATGTTAAACAGGCTTAAACTTGTCAATAAAATACAAAAACTGTTTTAAAACAAAACCGTTACTGTCTCTTTAAATTTTAAACAGGGCACACTTTTTTACTGAATATGTGAAAAACTATGAAGGAATTGTTCAATTTTAACCAAATTTTCACCACAGTGTCTTAAAGCATTCAAAGCATTGCACCCCAAATTTCAGACCTTTAACCCTTAAAATGACGAAACTGGAGCCATTTACAGTTTTAACCCCTCTACAGTCCCAGCTACAGCCTTTGCTGCGACTTTACCAAACCCAGGGGGGTATACGATACCAAATGAAGCCTTCTAGGAACCTTTTCAAACACTTCCAGACCCACACACATGCAGCTGCATGTCCTGCTCTCAAAAGTAACTGCGCAGTAATGGCGCGAAAATTAGGCTCTGCCTACTGCATAGAAGGCCCTTCCTGACAGGGAAGGTGTCTAAACCAGTGTCTGACATAAAAAAACGTTCCCCAAAGTTATAAAGTGTGAATTTCAACTTCAAGCTGTATAAAATGCCCAAATAAAGCAATCGATCTAGCTTATAAAAGTGTCTACCAGTTTTATAGCCCATATTAAGCCCTTTATTCTGTTTGAGACTAAGAAAATTGCTTACCGGTCCCCATGATAGGGAAAATGACAGCCTTCCAGCATTACTCAGTCTTGTTAGAAATATGGCTAGTCATACCTTAAGCAGAAAAGCCTGCCAACTGTTTCCCCCAACTGAAGTTATCTCATCTCAACAGTCCTATGTGGAAACAGCAAACGATTTTAGTTACTGCTGCTAAAATCATATTCCTCTCACAAACAGAACTCTTCATCTTTTTCTGTTTCAGAGTAAATAGTACATACCAGCACTATTTTAAAATAACAAACTCTTGATAGTAGAATAAAAAACTACAACTAAACACCACATACTCTTCACCATCTCCGTGGAGATGCTGCTTGTTCAGCAGGCAAAGAGAATGACTGGGGTGGGCGGAGCCTAGGAGGGACTATATGGACAGCTTTTGCTGTGCTCTTTGCCATTTCCTGTTGGGGAAGAGAATATTCCCACAAGTTATGGATGACGCCGTGGACCGGACACACCAATGTTGGAGAAAGTAAGAGCTCTAATGTAATGCAAAATAATCCTTAATAGAATAAACAAAGTTATGCACAAAAAATACCTTTGAGTAGAATCTCACTGAGATTACAGGTCCGTTATCACAGCAAGTAGAACTAAAGAAAAAATGAGAGAGCAGGAATTACTCTCAAAGTTTGCAGAGCATAAGTGAGCAGGAAGCGTGTTCACAGAGCTGAGGGAGAGAAGCCACACTCGGCTGCAGCTGATGATGTCAGAAGTGTCTCAGTAGAAGGCCTGTCAGCACATCAGAGCAATAGAAGACTGAGGAATTCA
Organism: Bombina bombina; assembly: GCF_027579735.1. Classification (NCBI taxonomy): domain Eukaryota; kingdom Metazoa; phylum Chordata; class Amphibia; order Anura; family Bombinatoridae; genus Bombina; species Bombina bombina. The sequence continues at coordinate 281,086,268 of NC_069499.1, forward strand.
AAATAACAAGCAATGACAGGAAGACACAGGTCAGTATTTATAGGGTGTCAGAATGAGCAGCCATAAGGGGTGGTAATATGACATTACCCCCCCCCCTCAAGGAACAACCTCCGGTTGAGAAGAAGAAGGTCGATCCGGGTGACGGCAGTGAAAAAGTGACACCAACCGAGGAGCATGCAAGTTCGTGGCAGGCTCCCAAGAGTCATCAGCAGGGGTAAACCCCTTCCATCTTATGAGATACTGCAGAACCCCACCAACTCTTCTAGAGTCCAAAACAGTTTGAATCTCATACTCAACCTCAGGTTGTACAATGGTCGAAGTCGATGCAGGAGAAGATGTGTCCAAACGTAATGTGGCAGGTTTCACCAATGACATGTGAAAGGTGGGATGAATTTTAAAATGTGCAGGCAAGTCCAAAGTAACTGTATTCGGGTTCTTTAATGCTGTAATAGCGTATGGACCTATAAACAGTGGACTTAGTTTTCTCGAAGGAGCGGATAAGCGTAAGTGTTTGGTGGACAACCAGACCTTTTGTCCAACCTTATACACAGGTGAAGGCCTTTTTCTTAAATCATAAAAACGTTTATGAGAATTTTGAGCTACTTCAATATTATCCTTGATAATAGCAAACTTCTCCGAAATAGAATTGAGAGTATCATTCACCGCTGGACAGGTGCTAGTCATATCAGAGAATACATGAAATGAAGGATGAATGCCATAGTTAATAAAGAATGGTGTTTGTTGGGTGGAGGTATTCATAGTGTTATTGTATGAAAATTCCGCAAGAGGTAAATAAGTTGACCAATCTTGCTGTTGGGAAGAACAGAAACATCAGAGGTACTGTTCGAGCCACTGGTTAGTGCGCTCCGTCTGTCCATTTGTTTGTGGGTGGTAAGAAGTACTGAGCCTCTGTTGAATATGAAGAGTAGAACATAATTCCCTCCAAAATCTGGAAGTAAATTGTTATCCCCTGTCTGAAACAATAGATGTTGGTAAACCATGCAACTTGATCACTTCTTTTATCAAAAGATCACTAGTTTGTTTTGCTGTGGGTAAAGAGATGCAAGGAATGAAATGAGCCATCTTGGAAAATTGATCCACTACTACTAAAATGGTAGTGTAATTGGAAGATTTGGGTAAATCCACAATATAGTCCATTGAAATGTTTGACCATGGTTTACTGGGCACAGGGAGAGATAACAGCAATCCATAAGGTTTGCCTCTTGAGTATTTTGATGTTGCGCAGGTGGTACAAGTAGAGACGTAGGTTTTAACATCCTTATTACAAGTAGGCCACCAAAAAGATCTCTTTAGTAGAGATAATGTCTTAGTCACTCCTAAATGACCTGCTAAAGTGGAATCATGTACCATCTGGAGAACAGTGGGTCTACAAGATTTTGGAATATATATCTGGTTGTTATATAGAAGAATACCATTAGAATCTTGATGCAACAGATGCATTGGTTTCTCTTTGTCACTACGTTGTAACTGTTTTAAAGAAGTAGGTGTAAGTTGTAGAATACCTAAGAAACAATCTTCTGGAATGATATGTTGATGTGGTTGTGCGTAGCTGGGTTTATCAGGCAACCTGGATAGGGCATCTGCTTTACCATTATTTCTTCCCGGTCTATAGCAAATAACAAAGTTAAACCGTGAGAAGAAAATACTCCACCTCACCTGACGGGCAGACAGTGTTTTACAAGTTTGCAAATATTGCAAATTTCTATGATCAGAATAGATTAAAACTGGCTCAGTAGTACCCTCTAGTAAATGCCTCCATTGTTCAAAGGAGGCTTTTATAGATAGGAGTTCTTTTTCGCCTACTGAATAATTCATCTCCGCAGCTGAAAGAACTAGAAAAAAATGCCACAGGATGAAGTACTTGGGTAGAGGAATTTTTTTGTGACAATACAGCTCCTAATGCATATTCTGATGCATCTACCTCCAAAGTAAATTGCAACAATGGGTCTGGGTATTGCAAAATAGGGGCAGAAGTGAAGCTAGATTTTAGGAATTCAAAAGCGCTTTGAGCTTCTGAATGCCATTTGAAAGTGTTTTGTACTTTAGTGAGATTAGTCAAAGGTTTTGCAATGTCAGCAAATTTATTAATAAACTTGCGGTAGTAATTAGCAAAACCTAGGAAACGTTGTAATTGTTTCCTAGTCCGAGGTTGTGGCCAATCTTGAATAATTTTCACCTTATTCTGATCCATCTTAATACCAGATGTTGAAATTTGAAAGCCTAGGAAGGTAATCTCTGATGAGTTAAAAATACATTTTTCTAATTTGGCAAACAAATGATGAGCTCTTAAACGGGATAAAACTGAACGAACATGTTTTATGTGTTCATCCAAGTTCTTAGAAAAGATCAGAATATCATCCAAATATATGATGATGTAAGTGTCTAATATATCTCTAAAAATATCATTTATGAAATTTTGAAATGTGGCTGGGGCGTTACATAGCCCGAATGGCATGACTTGATATTCAAAGAGACCGTAACGGGTCCTAAAAGCTGTCAGCCATTCATCTCCCTCTTTCATTCTGATCAGGTTATATGCACCACGTAAATCAAGCTTTGTATATATGGTGGCGCCTTGCAATCGCTCTATAATCTCTGGAATGAGAGGTAATGGGTAACGATTCTTTTTGGTACATTTATTCAGTTGACGATAATCAATTATTGGACGTAATGAATTATCCTTATTATGTACAAAAAACATTCCAGCACCTGCTGGTGAGGTAGATGGCCTAATAAAACCTTTTTTTAAGTTATCATCGATATACTCTTTAAGATGGTTTAATTCAGATTTAGATAAAGGATAAATTCTCCCTATAGGTACTGTGCTACCAGGTAATAACTCAATTGGACAGTCATACTGTCTATGCGGAGGTAATACTTGACTTTCTTTTACATCGAAAACATCACTAAAATCCGAATAGTGAGATGGTAATGAGAGTGAGGATGTATGTAGTATGTGATGATTTTGTAAACAGGTATTTTTACAATAACCAGAATCAAGTTTTATAGATAATGTTTGCCAATCAAAGATAGGGTTATGTTTTACTAACCAGTTCATACCTATGACAACTGGGAACAGAGGTGAGGGTATTATGTCAAAAGACATGTATTCAATATGTGTCTGATTGCAAGTCACCAGTAGAGGTATAGTCTCATGTGTAACTGGACCAGTACTAATTGTGTTACCATCTATGACACGTATAGAAACAAGTTTTTCTTTTGCTATATGTGGTATTTTATTTTTTTCAATTAAACTTATGTCTATATAACAACCAGTTGCTCCAGTATCCACGATGGCCTCAATATTCAGTCGTCTTTGATCCCACTGCAAAGATAGAGGTAGTTTTATAAACATCTGATCTGAAAGAGAAGTACAGACAGTAGAGTTAGTAGTGATGGTTTTACCTGACTTCTGTTTTAGAAGAATAGGGCAGTCTCTCAGAATATGTTCTTTAGAACCACAATAAATGCAGAGATGATTCAATCTCCTTCTATTCTTCTCCTCTTGAGTTAGGGGTCCACGTAATACTTCTAAATCCATAGGTGTTTCAGTAGATGTGGCTGGAGCAGGGTTAGGAATACTGTTGTATCTTTTGCTAGATGACTCATAAGAAAGTTTCTCAACCCTTCTTTCCTTATATCTCCTATCTAATTTTATTGCTAAATCATATAGGGCATCTAAGGATACAGGTAAGTCTAATCTAGCAAGTTCATCTTTTAGGGATTCATTTAAGCCCAAACAAAATTGATTTCTTAAAGAAACTTTGTTCCATTCGGAATCCCTTGCATACCGTTTGAACTCAGTAATAAAGTCCTCCACAGGTCTTTTAGCTTGTTTTAAATTTCTTAGGGTTTTTTCAGCTGTTGCCTTTCTTTAAGGATCATCATACAATGCTGACAATGCATCAAAAAAGAACTGAAAATTATTTTGTATTGGATCTTGTGATTCAAAATAACTATCAGCCCACGCACAGGGTTCTCCCCTTAAATAAGTTATGATAATTAAAACTTTCTGTTTGTCAGTACTATATGTTTTTGGTTTTAGGGAAAAAAGGAGTAGACAGGCGTTTTTAAACTCCCTATACTTTGATCTATCACCAGTGAAAATTTCAGGGTGTAACACCTGTGGTTCAGGTGTAATAGCTGACATTTTAACAGCAATTTCCTGAGAAATAAAGGCTCTTAGATTTTGTATATCTAATTGAGTCTCTCTGAGACCTTGGCTTATATTATCAACTCTTTGGGATAATGTATAAACTGCTTGAGCGAGTTCAGCTGGGTCCACTTGCATTTTTTAGGCTTGTTATTATGTAATAATCCAAGTAGATTATTTTCTGAAAAAAGGGGATGCAGACAACTCAGCTGCTGAACAAACTCAGGCTGAAGTAAAAAAGGTGTGTAACAGCAGCTTTTAGCCATTAACCACAACTTAGGTCATAGTATTTAAGCACTGTGTTTATTTTAATAACGGATTTGCTAAACAAATGAGTAAAAGTCTTAATTCTCAATGCAATTGTTTAAACCCTTTATATAACATAACAAAACTGAGTACCCTGATATAGTAAAAATAAACATGCATAATAGAAAAAGTAAGAGCTCTAATGTGATGCAAAATAATCCTTAATAGAATAAACAAAGTTATGCACAAAAAATACCTTTGAGTAGAATATCACTGATATTACAGGTCCGTTATCACAGCAAGTAGAACTAAAGAAAAAATGAGAGAGCAGGGATTACTCTCAAAGTTTGCAGAGCAGAAGTGAGCAGGAAGCGTGTTCACAGAGCTGAGGGAGAGAAGCCACACTCGGCTGCAGCTGATGATGTCAGAAGTGTCTCAGTAGAAGGCCTGTCAGATTTCACAGCACATCAGAGCAATAGAAGACTGAGGAATTCAAAATAACAAGCAATGACAGGAAGACACCGGTCAGTATTTATAGGGTGTCAGAATGAGCAGCCATAAGGGGTGGTAATATGACACTTATGCAGAAAGTTCCACCTGTAATTCTGAAGCAACCACTGCCTTTGCAATTAAAGATCCCGGAGTGTGACCTACCTTTTGGGCCCAGGAGGGCCGCAGAACCCAGTAAACAGTTGGCAGGGGAATTTTACCAGTCTGACCCTCTTGGCATGCTTTCCCTGATGCCTACAATGCAACATGGAGACAGCAAGTTGTTGGTGACCGCTAAAAAAGAAAAACCCACTCTTTCACTCACCATCGGTCATCCTGGACTACAAATATCCTGCCCTCAACTCTAGTTGGATGCCTGTTCAGCATATATTCCCGACCCAAACCGCAAAGACTAAACAAGACCATGACAACATTAACCCCTTAATGACCGCAGCACTTTTCCATTTTCTGTCCGTTTGGGACCAAGGCTATTTTTACATTTCTGCAGTGTTTATGTTTAGCTGTAATTCTCCTCTTACTCATTTACTGTACCCACACATATTATATACCGTTTTTCTCGCCATTAAGTGGACTTTCTAAAGATACCATTATTTTCATCATATCTTATAATTAACTATAAAAAAAATTATATAATATGACGAAAAAATGGAAAAAAACACACTTTTTCTAACTTTGACCCCCAAAATCTGTTACACATCTACAACCACCAAAAAACACCCATGCTAAATAGTTTTTAAATTTTGTCCTGAGTTAAGAAATACCCAATGTTTACATGTTCTTTGCTTTTTTTGCAAGTTATAGGGCCATAAATACAAGTAGCACTTTGCTATTTCCAAACCCCTTTTTTTCAAAATTAGCGCTAGTTACATTGGAACACTAATATCTTTCAGGAATCCCTGAATATCCCTTGACATGTATATATATTTTTTTAGAAGACACCCCAAAGTATTGATCTAGGCCCATTTTGGTATATTTCATGCCACCATTTCACTGCCAAATGCAATCAAATAAAAAAAATTGTTCACTTTTTCACAATTTTGTTCACAAACTTTAGGTTTTTCACTGAAATTATTTACAAACAACTTGTGCAATTATGGCATAAATGGTTGTAAATTCTTCTTTGGGATCCCCTTTGTTCAGAAATAGCAGACATGTATGGCTTTTGTTGTTGCTTTTTGGTAATTAGAAGGGCGCTAAATGCCACTGAGCACCACATGTGTATTATGCCCCGCAGTGAAGGGGTTAATTAGGGAGCATGTAGGGAGCTTCTAGGGTTAATTTTAGCTTTAGTGTAGTGTAGTAGACAACCCAAAGTATTGATCTAGGCCCATTTTGGTATATTTCATGCCACCATTTCACCGCCAGATGCGATCAAATTAAAAAAACGTTAAATTTTTCCCAATTTTAGGTTTCTCACTGAAATCATTTACAAGCAGCTTGTGCAATTATGGCACAAATGGCTGTAAATGCTTCTCTGGGATCCCCTTTGTTCAGAAATAGCAGATATATATGGCTTTGGCGTTGCTGTTTGGTAATTAGAAGGTCGCTAAATGCCGCTGTGCAACACACGTGTATTATGCCCAGCAGTGAAGGGGTTAATTAGGGAGCTTGCAGGGTTAATTTTAGCTTTAGTGTAGAGATCAGCCTCCCATCTGAATCATCACACCCCCTGATCCCTCCCAAACAGCTCCCTTCCCTCCCCCACCCCACAATTGTCCCCGCCATCTTAAGTACTGGCAGAAAGTCTGCCAGTACAAAAATAAAGGGAATCTTTGTTTTTTGTTTTGTTTTTAAAAAAATATAGCATATTTAGATATGCTGCTGTGTAGGATCCCTCTTAGCCCCCAACCTCCCTGATCCCCCCCAAAACACCTCTCTAACCGTCCCCCTCTGACTTTTTGGGGGCCATCTTGGGTACTGGCCGCTATCTGCCAGTACCCAGTTTGCAGAAAAAAAAGTTTTTTTGTTTTTTTTTAGCAGTTTATTTTCTGTAGTGTAGCTTCCCTCCCACATACCAACCCAACACCCCCTGATTTAGCTTTTTTATTTTTATTTTTATTGCAGTTTATAAGCCTGATTACCAAACCTATAGTGCAAATTTTCTGTAGTGCAGCGTTCCCACCCGCTCCCCCCCCGTGCACGCGCCCGCCCCCTCCCTATCGTGCACGCGGTCATCCCCGCCCACGATCCCGCCCCCCCCCCGCACATCTCCAAGGCCATCGATGGCCGCCACCCACCTCCCGGTCCTGCTCCCACCCACCAACGAAGGAAGCCACCGATCTCCGGTGCAGAGAGGGCCACAGAGTGGCTCTCTCTGCATCGGATGGCCATACATGGTTATTGCAGGATGCCTCCATATTGAGGCATCACTGCAATAACCGGAAGGCAGCTGGAAGTGAGCAGGATCGCTTCCAGCTGCTTTCCACACTGAGGACGTGCAGGGTACGTCCTCAGGCGTTAACTGCCTTTTTTTTGAGGACGTACCCTGCACGTCCTCGGTCATTAAGGGGTTAAAGATGTGCAGGGACTTATTTCTAATGCACCATACTTATGGAATCCTCCTGACACAGCGAGAACACTGACTTCATCCTTTCCGAGAAATGGGTCTGGGAGGATGCCCAGGGTCTTGGGGGTGCCATGGGGGAGCCGTTGGCTCAGCATTAATAAAATACATGACTGTGTTCAGATTTCCACATGCTTTGCGGGTCCCCATGGAGAAATGGAACACTCTCCCTGTGACATTTGACACTTCATGGTACATAAGGGTGTCAAATACAAACATAAGTAAAATTCAATATCCGATTTAAATAACTCCTTAGGGTTAAGAAGGTAATATGTCTAACTATCAGCCGTTAAAATTTGAAAAAGCAAGTGTACTGTACCGCTTTATTTAGATTTTACTTGTACGTTAAGTTCCTTTAGGTAAATTCAATATGTTCGCTATGCTTATTTTGTAGACAGGCTGACAGAATGTTACGTAAAGCCCCCATACCATACTGTTCCCAATATGTAACTCATACTTATTATTGCAATGACGGAGCTAGTGCCTCATAATGCTTTTTGTTGCAGGACACATCATCAGAATCTGTGTTGCCCTAAACGCATTTTATATATATATATATCTATATGTGGCAATCCCATGGCCATTAAAACACGTTGAATATTTTAGCTCAATCTCCTCCTATACCGCTAGCGGCCGAGGCGGTGTGGGACAGGTTCCTACATAGAATGTGTAGACACTGCTAAACTATTATGAGGATTTGCCATACTCATCTAGTATGGCTCAGCTCCGGCTCATTTTCCATTCACATGTGAGGCAAAAGAAGGGGTAGTAAATCATCGCATTTCTGAAGGTAAAAATAAGTACCTATCTGCACATCATTTAATCGAGTTCTGGTTGTTCGCAACAGTTTTTGTTATTTTTGTTTAACTATTCATACCGAGTTTGACTTTAATTCTACAAGACTCATATAACCTGTTACACACTAGGGACACTCAGGTTAAATTACATTTTCATGATTCAGATACAGCATGTCATTTTAAACAACTTTTCTATTTACTTCCATTAAAAAAAATGTGCACAGTCTTTTATATTTACAATTTTTGAGTCACCAGATCCTACTGAGCATGTGCAAGAATTCACAGGCTATACATATATGCATTTGTGATTGGCTGATTGCTATCACATGGCACAAGGGGAGTGGAAATATACATAACTTTGAAATTTGTTATAAAAAAATCTACTACTTATTTGAAGTTCAGACTAAGTGCCATTGCATTGTCTTGTTATCTTGCATTTGTTGATTATGCAAATCAAATGTGTTGACTGGTCCTTTAACCCCAACATTTCCGTTTCTGATTCTCCTTTTTGCTGTGAGATCCAAAAGAGGTCTCTCCTACTGGGGTATAAAAAGAGCGTTTAGTTTGCACAGCCCACATGCCCTGACTATGAGTTCAAACAATATTCTTAAAACGCAGGAATATCTTTCCTCCACTCATAACTTAATGGTTAGTTTACCAGATCTTCATTTACCGTTTCTCAAGCTTATAATATAGTCTTATAATAATTATGATCTGCTGGACGTGTGGGAACACAGTAAAAGGACATGGTTTTACAACTCAATCAGTAATATGCAGTAACTGTTTATGTACCTACATTATGTTTGATATGATGATTTCATATTTACTGTAAAACATACATTTTCCTAATAAAGCTCTTTGAAAATTAAAAAAATCAATAAAAAAAATCTTAGTAACGCAACCTCTTTGATGTCTATGGGGAAAAAAAAGTTACGTTTAAACCTAACATCCTAACATACACCCCAAGTCTAAACACTTCTAATCCGCCGCCCCCGACATCGCAACACCTAAATAAAGTTATTAACCCCTAAACCGCCGCTCCCCGATGTCACCGCCACAAAATAAAATGATTAACCCCTAAACCTCTGGCCTTCCTATATCGCTGCTACTAAATAAACCTATTAACCCCTAAACCTCTGGACTCCCACATCGCCGCTACTAAATAAACCTATTAACCCCTAAACCTCCAGCCCTCGACATCGCCACTACTAAATAAACCTATTAACCCCTAAGCCTATGGCCCCCCACATCGCTGCCACTAAATAAACATTTTAACCCCTAAACCACCTGCCCCCCACATCGCAAAACACTAAATTAAACTATTAACCCTTAAACCTAACACACCCCTAAATTAAAATTACAATATAACTATCTTAAAATAAATAAAAAACTTACCTGTGAAATAAAAATAAATCTAACATTAAACTATAAACTAAACTAACATTACTATTCTAATAAAATAAAAAAATACTACCAATTATAAACCTAAATTACGGGGAGCGTGGCCAAGCGGCAGCCATAGCAGTTTGAAAATTCTAAAGCTCTGAAAGAAGGCGACTTAATCCAACAATTATCTTGGGAACTCTTCACAATCCACCCAGATCAATAATATATATGGTTTTCTGAAACTTTTCCCTACAGGAATATACTTCCTTTTTAATTTGCAACAGCAATAATGGGCAATTATAAGCGGATGGAAGCTGAATGGAGGCCTAACACGTGGATATCTACATTTTCCCCAGCCTACCATACCGAATGCGCTTGGAGCTGTGACTCTACTCAGCTACATAGCTTCACTGCTCACAAGAGAGAACTCCATCTACCTTTACAATGTCCCTCTTGCCTAACCGTGCTCTAACAGATTGGGCACAGGAGACTATGGAGGAGGATCTAGCCATGGCAGTGGCGCTTCTTGAGGATCTAGGACGGCTGATGGATTTAAGATACAGCCAGTTTGTAGCCAGTATCTGCTTGCTGGACACGGAGGAGGATAACTTCAGCTCCCATACCACATGAGCAGAGACACCTACGGAGCAGTCACGAGAAGTGCAACATCCCGATATACAACCGCATACTGAAAGGCACTTCACAGCAGCACAGAGTGTAATGATGAGTGCCTCCAGCTCCCTTATGACCCTTGCTCCAGAGGATGTGGCCGATCTTATGGAGCAGAGGAAGTGGACTTATTGCGAGCAGATAGTGGCTGACTTAGAGATATCTTCTACGCTCACAACACCGAGGACTCATAAGAGTCTACAGACCCCTGTATCGCTTCTAGCTCAATCTATTATTGGAGAAATCTTCTGGAACCCTCTTTAGGGTTTCACTGACCCATGTGAGTTGCTTCCTGGAGGAAGAAAACCATCAGCACCTCACAGTGGACATGCAGAGCACCAGGGGAATAGCGAGAGTTGCGCTACTGCAATCCAACCTCGATGAGTGTGGTGTGGGTTAATATGGGACTTTGCAAGCATGCTATGGAAAGATCTCATAGTAGATCTAATGACATTATCCAGCAACTACTAGACATTTCCTTAGCTTTTAACAATGCGCACTGAGAAGGAGGATATTCCACAGACAAACGGACTCAGCTGACATTAATAAATACTAATACTCCATGTGACTGTTATAACTAGTTATCTGGATGTTTTCTCAACCCTTACTGTTGCTAGTTGGTAAATTTCCACATGCATGTTGTATGGCACTCAAGGTATATGTTATAATTATATATCTGTTTATGTTAGTGGGGCAGTAAGAAATTCAGGTTCACTTTTGGGCTCATCTAACAAACCTCTTGGTTAGCTTACACTCTATATCCTACTCCTTATGAGGTACGCTCTATATCTGTGTTCTTGTCATATATTTTAGGTCATGTATTCTCACACAATGTCACAGTTGGGCATTACTTTGCCTATATATGGAAGTTTCGAATGATGATATGTTCTTTGGATAAATGTTGGATTCTATCCTCATTAGCTTATAATTTAAAATATGAGGTTTTATTTTGTTAACTCTGAAGAACATACTAGTCATGTATGATAAACATCCAAACAGTTATTCCCAGCTACTTCACACAGTGGAATATCCTCTTGCTTACTAAGTCCGATTTTGTCAAAGTCATATATGATCTGTTGAACACAGCTAATAAGGTCTTATAACTGTCTTTACCATATACATGTCATATAGTGAGCTAATTCATCATAGCCCATTATAACCCCCTTTTAAATGTTTGGTCAACAATACATAGTAGGGTTCTATAGCTACTTTTCTTATATTTGTCCTACAAGGCGTAAACTCACTATAGTTCCCTAGAAACTCTTCTAGATACCCAAATAAGCTTTCCCGTACTACGTGGTCTCATATCCTTCTATTGGACATTATACATATCATCATGGACCACATACCTTAGGCTACACAAAAGACCTACAATTGACATACTTCATTTTCCAAATCTCATTTCATATTATGCTCATGATAATACTTTACCTACCATCATTATATGAATATGTTAGTCATATATAATGCACGTACAACTAACTATTTCTTGATAATCCACACAGTGGGATAACCTCTTGCTCTCTAAGATAGATTTTGTCAAAGTCAAATTTGATCTTTTGAAAACAGCTAATAAGGTTTTATAACTGCCTTTACTACATGTGCAATATAGGGAGCTAGCTTGCAATAGCCCATTTTAACTTATTTTCAAGTGTCTAGCTGACAATACATGGTGGGGGTGTTATAGCCACCTTTCTTGTATTTGTCTTACAAGGTGTCAGCATACAGTAGTCCCCTAGAAACTCTTTTGGATACCCTAATAAGTGGTCAGCTTTCTCATACTATGTTGTTTATGTACTATTCTCTTTAGCTTATAGTTTAAAACATGAGGTTTTACTTTGTTAACCATAAGGAGCACACTAGTCATGTGTAATGTATGTAAAATTAGTTATGTCTAGTTAATCCATACAGTGAAATAACCTCTTGCTCACTAAGTTAGATCTTGCTAAAGTCAAATTTGATCAGATGAAAATGGCAAATAAGGTATTATGGCTGTCTTTACCATATAGTTCATATAGTGAGCTAACTTACAATAGCCCACTATAACCTCCTTTTAAATGTTCAGCCGACAATACAGTAGGGTTTATAATCACTTTGCTAGTACTTGTCCTTCAAGGTCAGCTCAGCTTTCATTAGTGTCCTAGAAACTCTTTTGGACACTCTAATAAGTGGACAGCTCCCCCATACTCTGCTGTTTCATACTTATCTACTGGACATTATATATATCATTATGTACTCTAGGTTAAATAAAAGACCTAAGACCGACCTTCTTAATTTTCCCCAATCTTATTTCATATCATGCTCATGATAATATAATACCTTCTGGATGTAAACTTCTTCTTTGAATAGATTACAAAACAAAGACGTTCCTAGTGTGATATAGTAGGTACAAGGTGGTAAATTAAATAAATGATGGATACTTACAGATGTAGCAGCACCCAATTGTGCTAAGTCAGGCAGACTGGAAACTTGCAGTGTCCCAGCTCACTGGTCCAGCATGAGCACAGGTATCCCAGGTGTCCTCAGTGGAAATAAGCTCAGACTCTCATATAAAATTGCAATTTCACAATTTAATATAAAACTTAAAAACAGATGTCAAATTAAATTACTCTAATATTAAAAACACAGAAAGAAACAAATTTCTCAGATCATTGTATTCATCAAGCTTCTACTAACTAAATGAGAGTTCTGACTTAAATACAACAGACAACCAATCCTAATTCTCATAAAGGTGACACACCTCCTCAGCTATGTATATGCATATTTAGTCTAATTAGTGCTGACATCACTAAAGCATGCAAACCTGCAGCTGTCATCTCATTAATAGTGCTATGGTAAACACTCATTATTAGTACATATCATTATAACATTTATTGACAATCCCACATATCTTGATGTTAATATCATGTCACCAAAGTTTTCATCTATCAATTATTTTATTATAAATGTCCCCTATAAGCTTTAAAATATATAACCAGTCCTCTTCTAAGGGGTATTTTGATTTCTTCTTTTAGTTGGAGGATATAGATGCATGAGGGGGAGTTTTGTCTTAGTCTTATTTATATTGACTCCCACCAGTACATTCCTAATTTTATTATTAAAAATACAAATCCTAGCAATATCTGTCATACAGTATTAGATCGATCCATGTCAGAACCATACTCCCAGCTATAAAATGCCAATATAAATCCCATAAGAGATTAAGAGAATATAATTTGTTAAGTAAAATGCTGTGTAAAATCAGTGCTTTACTACCTTGATAAATCTGGCCCAAATTGAGTATTACCTTATAATATGGAGATCCAAATGGTATGATTCTAGGATGCTTTATTAGCTAAATAGATGTGAGCCACATAGTGTGATATTTTGTGGTATAAATTCCCAATCGTATGTGCTCACAGATATTCAAGCCTAATGTGGTATGCGGAACTAACTTCCGTGTAGGTCATATTATTCGTCATTTGACTCGTGGCTATCCTATCTTATTGCAGTCATCAATATCTGATTGTTTCATTTCAGCAATTGGGAAATCTAAATGTTGCCATCCCACATATGAAAAGCCTATGTATGGCCATAAAATGTTGTGATGCTATGACCCTTGAATTTATGACAATCTATACTGTTATGGGTGAATAACATAAATCCTAAGTTATACTTATACTGCGGTATCATAATAGGCATATATTTAATAAATAAGTCTCCAAATTAGTTGTGGATGTAAGAATGAGCTATTAATGTTATTCTAATAAATTTATGGGTAAGTGTTACCAAGAGACATGAAGGTGCTTTTGGATATATATATATATATATATATATATATATATATATATATATATATATATATATATATATATAGCAGCAAATGATTCCAAGCACTCACTGGACTTCTGACAACAAATACAAATTTTATTATAGTAACGTTTCGGGACTAACAGTGTCCCTTCTTCTGACAATTTACAAACAAACAGTACAAATGATCAAACTTATATAGGCCTGCCAGACCCTCCCCTATGTTGCCACCAATCACAAGGGACCGTGTGCAGAAATAAAGACCAAACCAAAAAACGGTATGGATAAGTGATAATACATGTTATCATATCAATGTGTTTCTATAAACATTTCATGTGTCACAAATAGTAATACAATAAACATGTATAATTAAATTGTGTAATCTCATATACGCATGAGCACTGATCTCCCAATTAATATTAAAGGTTCTTAAATCAGAGATCCGTACCTACACATTTGCGCACATAATGGTTTCTACCACATAAAAATGAGGACGTCCCTCCACTTTGATAGGCTGTTCTACACAGTCAAAACAATAACTATATCAGATGTATGATCACAAACAATCCCCACATTATGACTCACCCGCAGCACCTGTCATCAAACACTCAACCTGCAATCTGCATTTCCCCCCCCCAAAGGGGGCTCAGATCGCCACTATGTACCTATAACATAACCAAACATAATTTACAACACACCCCTCTCAGTCCGATAGGGTGGACTTAAGGACGCCCCTCCACTTTAATAGGTTGTACCGCGCAGTCATAACAGTAACCACAATCTCACGGAATATACATCTTCCCTACTTGAAATTCACCAGTGGTATTTGTCTACAGGTACTTAATCTAAAATCTGCATGTAACCCCTCACCGAGAGGTCAGATTGCCACTGTATACAAATGTCATAATGAGACATAAACTACAACACGCCCCTCTCATTCCGATAGGTATTTCAACACACACCTCCAAAGTTAGGTCGTGAGGCCGGTCCCACACTCCGTGCTGATAGGCTCAAGGGTATGTGATGTCACCCCCGCCCAGCACACCCCCTGTCACCATAGTGATATTGTAAACAGTCAAAAGATAAATACAGCCAGCGTTAAGCACTTAAATTCACCATAACCACACACACATATCCACTATCAAAAACATGCAAATATGTATACTACCCAAACCATGTTTATAGGGGTTAATTTTCTCTTTCTACAGAGACTTGTGGATTTTGGGGGTGTTTTTGGTAACTATATGGGTTTGCACATTGTGAATTGTGTTATTATTATGTGATATTACCTATTGGATATTATTATCTGTGGTTGGCAGAGACGCAGAAGAGTGATGTGCCATTCTGTTGGATGGTATCCTCAACTATTTAGACTGCATGAACATTGGCAGCAGTAATATGTCAGCCGCCCATAATATGGGTTGGATTCTTTGTGTCTCTAGATTACATTTGCAGGTGTATTTATGCCTTTCTTTTTTTGGTTTCATTAATGACACAGTCAGTGCAGAATGTATTAATACGCTAGGATTGCTATGCTATGGGGGGTTAGGACGTTGCCCTCAGGCTGTTGGTTTTTTTTTTTTGGTATACATGGTTTGAGTAGTATACATATTCACATGTTTTTGATAGTGGATCTGTGTGTGTGGTTATGGTGAATTTAAGTGCTTAACGCTGGCTGTATTTATCTTTTGACTGTTTACAATATCACTATGGTGACAGGG